>NC_057804.1:251032092-251332092 GCF_018294505.1 Triticum aestivum | reverse complement strand
GCATGGTGGCTTTGCCACAAATACGATGTCAACTACATGATCATGCAAGGCAATATGGCAATTATGATGCGTGTCATGATGATGAACGGAACGGTGGAAAGTTGCATGGCAATATATCTTGGAATGGCTATGGAAATGCCATAATAGGTAGGTATGGTGACTGTTTTGAGGAAGATATAAGGAGGTTTATGTGTGATAGAGCGTATCGTATCACGGGTTTTGGATGCACCAGCGAAGTTTGCACCAACTCTCAAGGCGAGAAAGGGCAATGCACGGTACTGAAGAGGCTAGCAATGATGGAAGGGTGAGAGTGCGTATAATCCATGGACCCAACATTAGTCATAAAGAACTCATATACTTATTGCAAAAATCTAAAAGTCATCAAAACCAAGCACTACACGCATGCTCCTAGGGGGGTAGATTGGCAGGAATAGACCATCGCTCATCCCCGACTGCCACTCGTAAGGATGACAATCTAAGAACACCTCATGTTTCAAATTTGTTACACAACTTTTTCCATACGTGCATGCTACGGGACTTGCCAACTTCAACACAAGCATTCTTTAAATTCATAATCACCCAACTAGCATGACTCTAATATCACCACCTCCATGTCTCAAAACAATTATCAAGTATCAAATTGATCATAGCATCCAATTCACTTCCTATGATAGTTTTTATTATACCCAACTTGGATGCCCATCATTCTAGGACCAATTTTATAACCATAGCAAATACCATGCTGTTCTAAAAGACCCTAAAAATAATATAAGTGAAGCATGAGAAATTAACAACTTCTAAAAAATCAAGCCACCGCCGTGCTCTAAAAAGTATAAGTGAAGCACTAGAGAAAAAACTATCTAGCTCAAAAGATATAAGTGAAGCACATAGAGTATTCCAATAAATTCCAATCAAGTGGGTTTCTCCCAAAAGGTGTGTACAGCAAGGATGATTGTGGTAAACTAAAAAGGAAAGACTAATATCATACAAGACCCTCCAAGCAAAACACATATCATGTGGCGAATAAAAATATAGCTCCAAGTAAAGTTACCGATGAACGAAGACGAAAGAGGGGATGTGTGACGCCCCGTTACGTCCGACAGAGTCAGGCGTAACGGAAACCGTCACTTCAGAGTTGCGCCAGGATCAGTTAAGGAGAATAGTATCATGTACAAGACGGTGCAGCTGCCATGAGTAGGCAAGCTTTTATTACATTGACACCTCAAGTGTCGACTAAGCCCACGCGACCATGACGATAGATCGTCATCCACTTCTAGTTACGAGCCTTCTAGACCAACCATGGAGGACATCTACTCTTCATAGCCTTGATTGTCGACTTCCTCATAAACATACTCCACTTCAGAATAACCGAAGTCACTAAGATTACCAGACTCATCATAAGTACCAATCTCTATCGCCTCAGAGTTCACATAACTCTCTTGTTCTGAAAAACAACATAAGTGCAACTGAGTACGTATAAAATACGTACTCCGCAAGTCGCCCGGAAAAGTGGATGCATGAGTCTTTAAAGAGGAAAAACTTTATCGGCCACGGCTACAACCACCGAGTCATTATCTCAAAATACTTTGTAGGTATAAATATTTTCCCTTAACACATTTTGTTGAAAACCAAATTTATTTATAAAATCTACTAGTGACAGAGCGACATGGGATCTTAAATCCTGTGTTAGAGGAAAACCCACACGACGCACTTCCAAACCCGGAAGCTGGGAGTGATATCACATTTACTCTGATCAGAGGTGTACTGCTTTGCCCATAGCATCACTTGGTCTAAGTCGTCCATGCGCTACTCGTGCACACGACTAGAGCAAGGAACTAGAACCTTTAACCAGCGCGTACACTACCTCTGCTTTTCCATCTTGCCTTACTATAGGCCCGCGGGTCGAGACCCCTGACTGGCGGTCCCGCCCTATGGTGACTGTACCTACCCGGCTACAGCCACCTTCTCACCCATGCAGAGGCAACTACTTGGTATGGGTAGTTGGTTCAGCCCGTCCCATTCCAGGTCTGTGGTCAGTACGGTTTGCGCCGCTTTTGAAGTAAGCGCCAGTTGGTTGTGTCCTAATGTGATACCCTATGTAGAGGAGCTCGCCATTGAATGTGCAACTATCCCTAGGTGGTTTTGGTAATTCCTAACAACATATAGCTCATTGAGCTAATGCTATTTCAAGATGAATATTTCAGGAAAGCTCAATGATTGGCATGGCATGGATGAGAAAAGTGAACCCCTCAAAATGCTAAGGACAAAAGGATTGGCTCAAGCTCAAAGCTCAAGACTCTACATTTTATATTTTAGTGATCCAAGATCACATTGAGTCTATAGGAAAAGCCAATACTATCAAGCAGGGATGAGGTGTTGCTTAATGGCTTACTTGCTCAAAATGCTTAATGATATACTCTGAAGCCCTCAACTACTTTCTCACATCCACATATGACCTAAAACAAAAGTCAAACTCGACCCCACCAATTCTTTCTATCCGGCACCACCGTGTTCAGTTGTCATAGCCACTGCAACAAACCCTAGGCAAATCGGTCTCACCGATAGGGATCTCGGTCTCACCGAGATGGGATTGTAATCTCTCTATTTCCCTTCATAATGTTTCAGTACCATCGAGATGACCGATCGGTCCCACAGAGATTGCAATGTAAACTCTCGGTTTCCTCTTCGTAACATTTCGGTCTCACCGAGATGACCGATCGGTCCCATCGAGATTGCAATGTAAACTCTTTGTTTCCTCCTCGTAACATTTTGGTCTCACCGAAATGAGCGAACCGGTCCCACCGAGTTTACCTGGACAACTCTCTGGTTAGCTTATTACCAAAATCGGTCCTACCGAGTTTGTGTAATCGGTCTCACCAAGATTACGTTATGCCCTAACCCTAACCATATCGGTCCTACCGAGTTGCATGTCGGTCCCACCGAAAATCCTAATGGTCACTAAATTTGCTGAATCGGTCCGACCGAGTTTCTCAATTCAGTCCCACCGAGATTGGCAAGTTGTGTGTAACGGTTAGATTTTGTGTGGAGGCTATATATACCCCTCCACCTCCTCTTCATTCGAGGAGAGAGCCATCAGAACGAACCTACACTTCCAACTTGCATTTTCTGAGAGAGAACCACCTACACTTGTGTTGAGGCCAAGATATTCCATTCCTACCATATGAATCTTGATCTATAGCCTTCCCCAAGTTGCTTTCCACTCAAATCTTCTTTCCACCAAATTCAAATCCTGTGAGAGAGAGTTGAGTGTTGGGGAGACTATCATTTGAAGCACAAGAGCAAGGAGTTCATCATCAACACACCATTTGTTACTTCTTGGAGAGTGGTGTCTCCTAGATTGGCTAGGTGTCACTTGGGAGCCTCCGACAAGATTGTGGAGTTGAACCAAGGGTTTGTAAGGGCAAGGAGATCGCCTACTTCGTGAAGATCTACCGCTAGTGAGGCAAGTCCTTCATGGGCGACGACCATGGTGGGATAGACAAGGTTGCTTCTTCGTGGACCCTTCGTGGGTGGAGTCCTCCGTGGACTCGCGCAACCGTTACCCTTCGTGGGTTGATGTCTCCATCAACGTGGATGTACGATAGCACCACCTATCGGAACCACGACAAAAACATCCGTGTCTCCAATTGCATTTGAATTCTCCAAACCCTTCCCTTTACATTCTTGCAAGTTGCATGCTTTACTTTCCGCTACTCATATACTCTTTGCATGCTTGCTTGAATTGTGTTGAGATTGCTTGAATTGTGCTAAGTTAGCTAAAATCTGCCAAATACTAAAATTGGGAAAAGGATAAGTTTTTATTTGGTCAAGTAGTCTAATCACCCCCCCTCTAGACATACTTTCGACCCTACAAATGGTATCAGAGCCTTGGTCTCCATTTGCTTTGATTTCCATAGCTTTTGGTCATAGCCTTGGTCTCACAACCTAGGAGAGTATGGCGTCTAGCGAGGGAAACTATCACCATAGAGGTCCTTACTTTGATGGTACTAATTTTGCTAGTTGGAAGCATAGGATGAAAATGCATATACTTGGACATAACCCCGTCGTTTGGGCTATTGTGTGTATTGGCTTGCAAGGTGAATTCTTTGATGGGAGAGAACCAGACCGTGAAGCTAGCGTAGAAGAGTTGAAGATGCTGCAATACAACGCTTAGGCTTGTGATATCCTCTTCAACGGATTGTGCCTCGAAGAATTCAACAAAATCAGCCGTCTTGAGAATGCAAAGGAAATTTGGGATACTTTGATTGATATGCACGAAGGTACCGACTCCGTCAAGGAATCCAAGTTAGATGTGCTTCAAAGTCAGCTTGACAAGTTCAAAATGAAAGATGGTGAAGGTGTCGCTGAAATGTACTCTAGGCTTGCTCTTATCACAAATGAGATTGCCGGCTTAGGAAGTGAAGAGATGACCGACAAATTCATCATCAAGAAGATCCTAAGAGCTTTGGACGGAAAATATGATACCATGTGCACATTGATCCAAATGATGCCCAATTACAAAGATCTCAAGCCAACGGAAGTCATTGGAAGAATTGTTGCTCATGAGATGTCACTCAAGGATAAGGAGGAACTTCACAACAAGTCAAGTGGTGCTTACAAAGCCTCGTGTGAAGCCCCCACATCATCAAGTGAGAAACAAACCTTCAGTGAATAATTGAGCCTAATGGTGAAGAACTTCAACAAGTTCTACAAGAGTAGAAGCAAAGAGAGAAGCTCCAAGTCAAGGTCCTACAATGACAAAAGATCTTCTAGTCGAGAGCGTAATTGCTAAAATTGTGGAAGACCCGGACACTATTCCAATGAGTGTACGGCACCCTACAAAAGAAGAGAAGAATCACCTAAGAGGAGAAGTAGAAGAGAAGAATCACCACCAAGAGAGAGAAGGACTAGAGATGATCGTTATGAACGAAGAACATCCCGGAGAAGCAAGGATTCGGAAAGGAAGGACAAGTCATCAAGGAGCTACACAAAACAAAGACATCAAGCTCATGTTGGTGAATGGGTATCCGGCTCCGACTCCGATAATCACTCCGAGAGAAGTTATCACTCCGACTCCGAATATACTCAAGATGAAGGTGTTGCCAGTCTAGCACTTGTGTCAACCAACTCCTATGACATATTTGATTCACCAAATGAAGGACTTGGAAGATGCTTCATGGCTAAAGGCCCAAAGGTATCACACCCCGAGTATGTTGATTTCAATAGTGATGAAGATGACTTGTTAGGTGATGATGATTTACTTGTTAACAACTCTAGTGATGAATACTATGATGAAACGTCAATTAATCATGCTAATCAAGATAAAACGAATGACAATGATAAGGAGAAGATTGAGCTTCTTACTAAAGAACTAAACACTCTTAAGTTAGCTCATGAGACTATCTTAGAAGATCATCGAGAAATTTGAAGGACTCATGAGAAGTTATGCTTTGAAAAGCTCAACCTTGAGCAAGAGCATGAGTTCTTAAAGGCAATCAATGATGATCTTCGTAAGAAAAGTTCTTCTTACATTGCTAAGCGTTTACTCTTATCTACTTACATGCCTCAAGTCAAGTCTAGTAACAAGAACAAGAAGGATTCTTCCTCTAGTAGTAACAATAATCATGCTAAATCCAATGTTGTTGCTTTAGTAGTTCTCTTGATTCCACTAATGATTCTCTTAGACAAGTTACACTTGAGCAAGAAAATAGCTTATTGAAGGGAATTATAGAGAAAGGTGTTTACAAGAGCCTTGCCGGGAGTAAGCAATTCGAGGAAATTGTACGCAAGCAAGGAAGGCACCGGAAGAACCAAGGTGTTGGTTTTGAATGAAAGTTCAATGCCAATGGAGTTGAGTGGGAAGAAGATCAATACCCCAAGACGAAGTTTGTTCCTCAACAAGAGAAGTATGATCCTACTTACTTCAAAGGGACACAAGCTCAAGATGATCTTCCACCACAAGACCACAAGCAAAAAGGCAAGGATAAGCTTCAAGAGAAGATTGATGCATTTGAAGAAGCTCCTAAGGCCTTGGTCAAGTGGGTTCCCAAGACTACATCAAGTTCTACTTCATCAAGTATGACTACAACTCTAAGGATTCCCATCAAGATGATGTGGATCCGAAGAAGAAGAACTAGAGAGTTCTTGAGGGTGAGTCCGCCAACATATTTCACTCATATCATTTTGGCAAGAACAAGTGCAATCAACTTTCACATCTTGCACTAGTTCAAGGAGTCACAAACCTTCTTGTTGGTAAGACAAGGGACAAGGTAACCTAATGCTTTCATAGACATCATCTTGTGTGTGCATCACTCTATGTCTATGGATATCCTTGTTTGTTCCTTGTGGGACTAACCCGTTGACGGTGTCCTGGACTAGGGGGTACTCAACGCGTCGTCTCCCGATCAGTTGGATTGGACCGAGGACCCCCATGGCCATATACTCATGGGCCAGTCCGGATAGCTGCCGCATACAAGGAAGAATCAACAAGACTTGGCGATCAAGACAAGGACTCCTCCCCCACCGGCGTATTCGGCTAGGACTCTTGTTATTCTAAGCCTCTAGTGCATTATATAAACCGGGGCCAGGCTAGTCGATAGAGATATACAACAACAATCATACCATAGGCTAGCTTCTAGGGTTTAGCCTCATTGATCTCGTGGTAGATCTACTCTTGTAATACCCACATCATCAATATCAATCAAGCAGGACATAGGGTTTTACCTCCATCAAGAGGGCCCGAACCTGGGTAAAACATCGTGTCCCTTGTCTCCTGTTACCATTGATCCTAAGACGCACAGTTCGGGACCCCCTACCCGAGATCCGCCGGTTTTGACACCGATATTGGTGCTTTCATTGAGAGTTACGCTGTGTGATCGGCGAAAGGATCAATGGCTCGACTGCAGGTCAACTGCGACGTCGGCTTCTTCGTCACCAGCTCGACTGGTCACCTTGGCTTGACCGAGGACTGCGCCCTACCTCCGATCGTCATGTTCGGATGAAGGCCTTCATCAACACCAACTCCGATCTCTATCAAGATCATGGAGGAGTCATCCATGGAGCTCGGGGGCTTAACGTCAACATTGCCCTCAGGCGACCGTGCTATTTTTTTAGACAGCAAACTTGTATCCGCCGCCACCACCTCCTTGAGTGTCGCTTAAATGATTACTTTGGTGGAATTATGCGGAATTAAGTCTACAACAACCCTGCAAAAATTTCGTCGAGTTCCGATGGAGGAATCTCCGGCAATCTCCGATATACCGGAGCCCTGTTGAATCTGGACGAGAATCCGGACGAGTTTAGGGCGTGGTATCCAGCATCTAGCTCGGATATCCTTTGGAGGATCCAACCGTTGGTTTGCTGCGGAATTCCCATATCTACCACCTGCCAAAAATTCAGCTCGATCCGACTGTCCAAACTCCGGGAAACTTCCGATTAGTGCATCACTTTTTGGATCTATTTTCTGCGCGAGAACGAATCCGACCCGAATTCATCTTCTTTATGAACGGGATCTCGGACTTCCTTTTTGAAGGAAGTTTTCATATGGGGTGTTGTGTTTTATTCTCAAACACATCCCAGTAGTATTAAAAGTATTCTTGCAATACGAACATCACCGTCGCGCCAGTGTCAAACCAGCCCGACAACATCACTCCACGGCGGCCGACCTGCGTTAGACACGTCGTCGCTTTGTTGAGCCGAGCTCAATTTCTTCGGATCATCATCCTGGCAAGCCGAACAAGAGTCCGGCATCGCAAAGGATAAATCATCACCAACATCGCCGCCCCACGGATTACACGGAGCGGGCATACCGGCATCGCCGCACGGTCGCTTCATCAAGCCGGCATCGACCACGTCACGACCTGCATCGGCAGGCCGCACTATTGCTTCTTCAAGCTGGTGTCCATCACGCCGACCTACTTCGACATCTCGGCTGGACCGGGGGCTTCACCATCTCTTCATCAACCTACTCCGGACACTTCGGCGTCACTAGCCGACCAGGCATGGGTGCGTGGATCGAGTCCCAATTTTGGGAATCACCTTCCTTCGGATTGCTACAACAAATAAACCAGGTGCTATTAATCCTAGTATTTCTTTTTGCTTGTTTGGGTTAAATTTTTCCCAAGGAATTATTACTCTGGTTAGTCCAGCATATGTACACAGGTCTATCAAATGGTGGCCGCATTATCGACGGTCGCATGATGGTTCGGTCAGTTTCCGTACACAGTTCGGCGAACGCCGCATCCGGAACTCGGACCGACCTGTGAATCCAGGCTTTGCCACGCCTTTATTGCATTACGCCGACGACCTGCATCGACATCGACTTCGGCGCCAGGCCATATTTCTTTTACTACTCACTTTGCATAAATTATTTATTATGCAACATTTTTTTAATTCCTATTATTACTATTATCCCCGGTCTGCACTATTTTTTGTGCACAGGAAAATGATCCAGCCGGACTATATCCTTTGACGTCACCTCGGCTGGACGGGGGGCTTCGTCAACACTTCATTACCCCATGCCGGGGACTTCGGCATCACTCTGCCGTCCTGCATTGACCGTGCTATGTCACCACTTCGGAGTGCCGAGCTCCTTGCTCCGCCACCTCGGGACCGGCTTGGGGGATGGAACCTTGTCCCGCATCAAGCTCGGACCGCGTCGTCAATACCGAACACATTAACCAGCTAAGTTGCCTTCATGCTCAAAGTTTTAAATTTCTAACTTGTGTTCGGTTCGACCAAGAATTATACTTTTTTGTAAAAAAGTTGCTTGTAAAAATTTTCCTTGTCGAAACTTTGTTCGCACACACTTGACGCGCTACCCGCGCTCATTATACCTGGGGGCTTCTTTAACAGAAGCTTATTAATACGGGCTTTATGCCCAACACATGTGTCACACTTCCGCATGTACCTTTTATTCACCATTATATGCATCGATATGACTTAAGTTTTGGCCAAGCTGGGTTGCCTGGCTCCTGTGCTTACCCCTACGTTCCCGATTGTTCGGCTAGGTGGTAAAGGGAGCACCTCTGCGATTGTTACTGCCGGGTCAGCCGGATGTGTACCTCAGACTGGGTGAAGCCGAAAGCTAGCGTTCTTAAGGGAATACTCGGTCGGTGAACTAAAAGATGATTTCTTACCTATTTATTTACCTGCCCCCAGATGTTTTTCTGCTCTTTTCGCAGTCCGGACATGCACTTTAGGGCATGCCTCCCAGGGAAAGGAACCCCTAACGGAACTATTCTCCCTGGAAGATGTTTCTTACTAACCATGTAATATAACATAACTAGTTGGGCACTTGTCTGATAAAGCACTAATGACCCCTACGCCTGGTCTCCACGCATGCCCCGGTTTTTATAACCGCGAGGGTATTCGGACACACTCCGGACTATTGGGTCCAGAGGTTGAAGCGAAAAGGTCCGCTACGACAAACGATCTACAATCCGGCTAGAAGGCATTCTACATGTCACCTTACATTTTATAGTCAACTTTTACCCAAGTCGCTTGGGGGCTCTTATGTTTATTTGAGCCGTTTCATACTAAGTGTTTTTCTTCTTAGTCGTTGCAAAGTTAAAGCACGGCAGAAGCACTTTTTTTCTAAAGTCCAATTTTCGGATTGGCACCGAACACTTGATCTTGTTCGGACGTCATGTTTTTACTGACGTTTTTTGGTTTTCCAAGCTTTTGGCACTTTTAACTATTTGTGTGTTTTCAGCACAAGTCTCGCAGTGCAACGCCGGACACCTTTAGAGATTCGGCAAAAACATTCTCGGATATTGCTATATATGCATCAGCTTCGAATTGTGTCTTCGGTCAATAGTTGGGTTGCCCGGCTCCCGCGCTTGCCTCCTACGTTCCGCTTTGTTCGGCTAGGTGTGCAAAGGGAGAACCACTGCGATTGTGCTTCCAGCTCGCATGGTCAAGCACCTCAGTGGAGAAAGCCGAAAACTGACTGTCACAATAGGTGTAAACTGGTCAGCGATCCGATGACTATATTAAATGACGGGCCATTCATAACATTGGCCGAAGTGTTTCCGGCTTGACCTCGACTGTCGCCGAACACTACCGGGGGCTATTAACTGGCCTCCCAAACTAAATCCTCGATCTTTTGCTCTTACATTGGAGCTGAGGTTTCATGATCATGCTTAGCATGACAACCCAAAGAAAGGAACCGATAGCGGGACTATTTTCTTTGGAAGACATTTCTTCTGTTAAACAGCAATATAACATATCTCTCTGCGTACCTTTGTTTAGAAAGCCGTATGACCAGATTGCCTTGTTTGTCGTAAATCTTTGCCCTCATAAAGGCTTTATAAAGTAGGACAAACACTCCTCGGCTACCGGCCGAGGAGGTTGAAGCCCATGGTCGGTCAACAAAGTTTTGTACAATGCGGATCCGAGCATTAATGACATAAAGTACTTGGATACATTGAGTCATTACACATAATTTGTGATTTTACTATGGATATGATCCTTAATTCGGCCTCCCGTGCCCGCATTAAGGCTCGGGGGCTACTGGGCTTCGGGCTTATTATTTACAAATATTAAAGGGGCACATCGATCCCCTGATCTGGTGTTGCCACCCGACCAGTGTCTTGGGGGCTACTGCATTGCTTGTTCTATGCAGAAAATTTAAGTGCAATACAGTTTCCGAGGAGATTTTGATCCTCAGGTTGGTCGGCCGCACCCAACCTGAGTCTCGAGGACTGAGCACGCCGCTTTTTGTGTCCCGAAGTATTCTGCCGAGCTAGGACTTGATCCTCAGACCGATTTTGCAAATCAACCTGAGTCTCAGCGGCTATGGGGATCAGCGGTCTTATGTCATCCTTCAGGTGCATCTCGGGTTTTAGACCGATACATACCTTGAGGGCTACTGGCTATATATCTCGTCAGAGAATAAATTACATCAATAAAAAACATTGACCAAAAATCAGCCCATGACCGAGGTGCTTAACCACCTCGGAAGCAGTTCGACATATAGCTCGGATACAGGTGGCTGGCTCCTTAGAGGGCATTTCCGGCATTAAGCTCGGTTAAACTCCTTCAAACTTCTTTGAACCAAGGTGATTTATGACACCTCGGATAAAGTCCGGCGTTGGAGCTCGGATACATAGTCCGGCCTTGGAGCTCGGATACAGTCCGGCGTTGGAGCTCGGATACATAGTGTGGCGTTAGAGCTGGGAAGCAGTCCGGCATTGGTGCTCGGCTGCAAAAGATACCTCGAATGCAGTCCGGCGTTGGAGCTCGGACGCAAGAGGACGTTGCCACCCGGGAACAACTTCAAACCCGAGGCATGGCATAAAAATAACAAGGCATTGATAAAGGCCGTAAACTTAAAGGGGCTCCTCGGATACCCAACGCATAAACTCGTCGAATGCATTTCGGCGATCCTCAAGATAGAAGATGAGAAGATTTGTTGAACCAGTTTTCAAGTCCGGCAACCGAAGATGAAGAACAGTTCAGAAGAATCGAGGAGCGTCCCTAACTTGAAGACCGGTTCAGGGGGCTACTGACGATGTCCTGGACTAGGGGGTACTCAACGCGTCGTCTCCCGATCAGTTGGATTGGGCCGAGGACCCCCATGGCCGTATACTCATGGGCCAGTCCGGACAGCTGCCGCATACAAGGAAGAATCAACAAGACTTGGCGATCAAGACAAGGATTCCTCCCCCACCGGCGTATTCGGCTAGGACTCTTGTTATCCTAGGCCTCTAGTGCATTATATAAACCGGGGCCAGGCTAGTCGATAGAGATATACAACAACAATCATACATAGGCTAGCTTCTAGGGTTTAGCCTCCTTGATCTCGTGATAGATCTACTCTTGTAATACCCACATCATTAATATCAATCAAGCATGACGTAGGGTTTTACCTCCATCAAGAGGGCCCGAACCTGGGTAAAACATCGTGTCCCTTATCTCCTGTTACCATTGATCCTAAGACGCACAGTTCGGGACCCCCTACCCGAGATCTGCCGGTTTTGACACCGACACCCGTGTAGATATTAAAAGTGCAACTCACTCCAAAGGATTGCTCCAAATGATTTACATCAATATTGAGCATCCACATATTCAACACCTACATGAAGTCATCATCGACAAAACCCAAGGTTAGTTCATCCCTCTAAGGGGGGATCTCACATCTAGGGGGAGCTTTACTCTAAGAATTGAGTCAAAGCAACTCTAATGGTGTGAACACAACAATGCTTTATGTAAAAGTGGTAACCCCACTTGTGCTTAAACGATGAGTATGACCTATGATCAAATGTTCTCATTTGACTCCTAAGTCAATATACTCATATATAGATGACCTAGTCATCACCAATTGCTTGATAGATGCTAGAATTGGTTGTGCATGCTTTGCCACATATTTCATTTGCCATTTTATTGTGTGAGCATGTTGGTTGCATATTTTACTCACTCGAGGACATCCACTTGTTGTTTTGATTGTTTGGTTCCTTTTCTTTTGTCAAGTGGATGGACAAGAATGCCTAAGAACCTTCTCTAGCTATCTATGCTTTTCTTGTCTCAAACTCTATTCATGCTAAGTCACAAAATTTGATCAAGTCAGATTCGAACCACTGTGTGAGGAGCACTCGGAGTCCCCGATTCATGATAGACTTAAACTTCCAAAACTTCTTTGTGCGTTTCGGTCTGACCGATTCTTCCATTTCGGTCATACCGAGATCACTAAGTCGATCTAGGTTTTCAATCTTGGTGCAACCGATTTGAACTTTTCGGTCACACTGAGTTGTTGTAACTGCTTGCAGTTATGTATCTCGGTGCCACCGAGTTGTTCCACTCGGTCACACCGACAGGGTCAGGCTATATATATCCATGGGTCAAATTTTGGAAATTTCTCCAAACTCTTTCGCCCACGCTCAGCCTGCTCTGCCTCCCTGGGTCTCCGGATCGTCCTCCTCGTCACCAGCTGCCTCTCGCCGCTGGTCTCCGCCGCCGTCAATGGGAATCGACTCCGCCGTTGCCGCTGTATCAAGTCCATCGCTGAACTAGGGTATGGACTTGATCTTTGTGCTATTCCTAACTCCGAATTCCTAGCACATTGTTTTGCCATTAATCTTGCCACGATTGAGATCATCTTATCCACAGAAAACACTTCGTAGATTAGATGTGAATTGAAAATTTAGGGTTAGGTTTCCGCCGAAACCATCTCGGACTGATCGAGTTGTAGAACTCGGTTCCACCGATTCGGCTAAGGCCATTGCACATGTGATTCTTGGTCTGACCGAGAATTGCAAATCAGTGTGACCGAGTTCAGGACTTTGTGAAACCCTAGCAGTCTCGGTGCCACCGAACTGTGACTCGGTCTGACCGAGTTCACTAGTTTAGGTTCCAAAAGCTGCTTCGATATCACCGAGTTCACAAATCGGTAGATCTGAAATGCTTTCTATGGAAAACTAAAACTAAGTTTTTGACTAAATATTTTGCAAAAACGTTTGTATTTTGTGATGCTCATCTACTCTACCTCATCTATATCTATTCACAGGGTCTGCTATCAGTTTGCAACATGTCTGATCAAAGTGACAGCCAGAACAAGTCTGAGGAGCAGGTTCAGATGAGTGAGGGCACTAGTCCCTCTAGCAGCTATGATGAGGGTAGCATGAGCACACCCAGCAACTTACCCAAGGCAGCCACCAGGGCCAGAAAGAAGAGAACCTCAGATTCTGAGGATGAAGACTATGTGGTTGTTGAGGATGAGGCCACTTCCAAGAAGAAGGTGTTCAAGAAGGAGTATGGCACAACTGCTACCACTAAGCCTGGTATGAAGACCAAAGCACCTGCAAGAAGAATTCCCATGTCTAAAGCCAGAGCCCCTACTCAAGTACCTTTGGAATCTGAACCCAAAGAGGCTGCTGCAGAAGGGAAGAAGAGGAAGGAAAGGGTCAAGAAGACCATGGCCAGGGTTGTTGAAAAGCCTTCCATGATGGAAGAAGAAGAAGAGGAAGAGGTTGCTGCACCAGCACCCAAAGCTCAAAAGCTTATGGGTGATGCCATCAGGTCAGGGGCTGCTTCATCAAAGCCCAAAGAAGCTCCTAAGGCAGCTGCTCTAAAGCCCAAATATGCACCCAAGAGGAATACAAGGAACATTCCTGCTGGAGAAAAGAACAAGGCCCCAGTGCCTGAAGCTGCTATAGAAGAAGAAGATGATGATGAGTCACATGTCTTGAGAAAGTTGAAGCCCAAAATTCCAGATCACAATGATGTTCATCTTGTAGCTGAGGATACGAAGCTGAGGAAGGATGCAGGTCTCACGCAGTGGAGATTGACTGATCCCTATGCAGTTAGGAGGAGAACTGATGTGGACTGCAGGTTTCATACAAAGGAACAACAAGATTTCTATGAGACAGTGCTGCTTGACAAGAAGCCAATTGTCTATGATATGAGATGGGTATACTGGGAGTACATCAGGAAGAATGAAGAGCATTATCCAAGGGTGTATGACAGTTTCAGTGCTTGTGGAGTGGATGACTTTGTTGGGCAGAAGCTCACAAAGTGGAATGATGAGCTTATTATGTAGTTCTACTCCACAGCTCACTTCTACCAAGATGGAAGGATTGTCTGGATGTCTGAAGGTACTAGGTACCAATCATCAGTTGAAGAATGGGCAAAGTTGATCAATGCTCCTAAGGAGAAAGAGGATGACTTGGATGTCTATGCCAAGAATAAGAAGGATCACAACTCCATGGCACACATGTACAGAGAGATCCCAGATGCTGTTGTTGAGACATACAAGTTTGGATCAGTACATTACCTTCTGTCAGGATTGCCAACAATCAAATGGATCCTCAGGTACACTCTTTTGCCTAAGTCTGGAGATCACAAGATGATAAGAGGCCATGCTATCAACCTACTTCACATATTTGATGTGCCTCAAAAATTCAAGGTCATGAGCCTCATAGTAAAAACTATCAAGAGGACAGTTGCAGATCAGAAGAGAAGTTGTGGGTATGCCGCACAGATCCAGGAGCTAATCAACTCCAAGATGGGCACTGGCACATACCTCTTGGACAAGGAACACATGCCCATCTATCCAGATTTTGAGGACAACACAGTGGTAATGGATGAAGATGAACCATCTTCTATGCAAGCACAAGCAAAGAAGGAGAAGGCAAGGACTGAAAAGGCTGCAAAGATGCCAACCATTGATGAGGCATCTCAGTACTTCTTGAAGAGCAAGCAGGATCAACTTGGCTACTTGATTGCCTCAACTCTGAGGATTGAGAAGGATTGGCCACCCTGACTCAAAACCAGGAGAGCCTGGAGAGGATCATGGAGCAGAAGTTCTATGACTTGGATGTGAAGGTCACTGAGATACAGTCAGTTGTTAAGCAACTTCAGGATGACATGCAGGAGAGAAAGGGAAAGACTACTACTGATGCTTTTGCCAGAGTGCCTAGGAGTCAAAGATCAGCTGCAGTGCCTGCTCCAGACACCAGAGCCACTTCATCTGCACCAGCTATAGTTTCTGTGCAACTAGCTCCAGCACCTACTCCACCAGCTCCATCCACATCAACTGAAGTCTTCGTCCAAGGAGCCATCTCTACACCACCACCTGAAGACCAAACCTGAGAGTCGATTTAGTGCTATGCATTTTCTATGAACTTTTTGGTAACTTGTTGCCAAAGGGGGAGAAAACTGTATAGATCATAGGCTTCGAGAGAGAGTGTTGCTTTTGTTCTCTCTTGTTTTGGTGGTTGAACTTTATTTGCTTGTTTGAGATACTTTATGCTTTTGTGAGATACTTGGATGATCATGTGTTTGATCATATGCTACCTTAATGCTTGTTGGATGACATTATCCTTTTATCTCCATATGATCATTCACTTTGCTTGGTGATGAGTGCATGTATTTAACTATTATCATTTTTTAGCGCTCCACCAAGATGTATGTGACATGGAAGAGTAACTCATGATCCCAACTCATTGTGCATTTGCAGTCCAAAGCAAATCCTAAACTATGCACACATTTAGGGGGAGCTCTTACATTTCACATACTTCTCAAAGCGACAATGTCTTTCACTCTTATTATCATTTGTCTAAGCTTTGATATATATGTTGTCATCAATTACCAAAAAGGGGGAGATTGAAAGTGCAACTATCCCTAGGTGGTTTTGGTAATTCCTAACAACATATAGCTCATTGAGCTAGTGCTATTTTAAGATGAATATTTCAGGAAAGCTCAATGATTGGCATGACATGGATGAGAAAAGTGGACCCCTCAAAATGCTAAGGACAAAAGGATTGGCTCAAGCTCAAAGCTCAAGACTCTACATTTTATGTTTTAGTGATCCAAGATCAAATTGAGTCTATAGGAAAAGCCAATACTATCAAGGAGGGATGAGGTGTTGCTTAATGGCTTACTTGCTAAAAATGCTTAGTGACATGCTCCAAAGCCCTCAACTACTTTCTCACATCCACATATGACCTAAACCAAAATTCAAACTCGGCCCCACCGATTCTTTCTATCCGGCGCCACCGAGTTCAGTTGTCATAGCCACTGCCACAAACCCTAGGCAAATCGGTCTCACTGATAGGGATCTCGGTCTCACCGAGATGGGATTGTAATCTCTCTATTTCCCTTCGTAACATTTCGGTACCACCGAGATGAGCGATCGGTCCCACCGAGATTGCAATGTAAACTCTCTGTTTTCTCTTCGTAACATTTCTGTCTCACCGAAATGAGCGAACCGGTCCCACCGAGTTTACCTGACCAACTCTCTGGTTAGCTTATTACCAAAATCGGTCCTACCGAGTTTGTGTAATCGGTCTCATCGAGATTACATTATGCCCTAACCCTAACCATATCGGTCCTACCGAGTTGCATGTCGGTCCCACCGAAAATCCTAACGGTCACTAGATTTGCTGAATTGGTCCGACCGAGTTTCTCAATTCGGTCCCACCGAGATTGGCAAGTTGTGTGTAACGGTTAGATTTTGTGTGGAGACTATATATACCCCTCCACCTCCTCTTCATTCGAGGAGAGAGCCATCAGAATGAACCTACACTTCCAACTTGCATTTTTTGAGAGAGAACCACCTACACTTGTGTTGAGGCCAAGATATTCCATTCCTACCATATGAATCTTGATCTCTAGCCTTTCCCAAATTGCTTTCCACTCAAATCTTCTTTCCACCAAATTCAAATCCTGTGAGAGAGAGTTGAGTGTTGGGGAGACTATCATTTGAAGCACAAGAGCAAGGAGTTCATCATCAACACACCATTTGTTACTTCTTGGAGAGTGGTGTCTCCTAGATTGGCTAGGTGTCACTTGGGAGCCTCCAACAAGATTGCGGAGTTGAACCAAGGAGTTTGTAAGTGCAAGGAGATCGCCTACTTCGTGAAGATCTACCGCTAGTGAGGCAAGTCATTCGTGGACGACAGCCATGGTCGGATAGACAAGGTTGCTTCTTCGTGGACCCTTCGTGGGTGGAGCCCTCCATGGACTCGCGCAACCGTTACCCTTCGTGGGTTGAAGTCTCCATCAATGTGGATGTACAATAGCACCACCTATCGGAACCACGACAAAAACATCTGTGTCTCCAATTACGTTTGAATTCTCCAAACCCTTCCCTTTACATTCTTGCAAGTTGCATGCTTTACTTTCCGCTACTCATATACTCTTTGCATGCTTGCTTGAATTGTGTTGAGATTGCTTGAATTGTGCTAAGTTAGCTAAAATCAGCCAAAGACTAAAATTGGGGAAAGGATAAGTTTTTATTTGGTCAAGTAGTCTAATCACCCCCCCCCCTCTAAACATACTTTCGATCCTACAGCCATCCAAGCTGACCCTCCCTGGGTTGCTTTCACCAACATGAGCTCCCCTACCCACCAAATATTTATTTATATTGTAACCCTACACGGGTCACAACTACTTAATACAGATGCTTCACCTGGTCTGATCCAATTCCCAAATCAATGGATCCACCTTATCCAAATTTCATTTTATTTATGAAAAATATTTATTTTTAATTCTCATGCAAAATTTTAGAAATGACCCATAGCCCGGAAAACATTTATCAAGGCATGGTCAAGGAGATGACGACTAGTCGGATAGTGCTTCGACCAACTCGGAACCACCAGGCGTGGCTCCTATGGATCCGAGATCGGCTCCTGATAATTATTTCACAAACATGTTTATATTTCCTAATTTAAAATCTAAAGATCCAGCAACACGGCCATGTTGGGAAAGCCATATAATTAATTAACTAGGCTGTCATACGTCCTAGTGTTTCATTGAGAGATGAAATGCATCAAGCCATCCAAATCAGAGTAGCATGCACGTATGCTATCCAGTCCAGAGAGTAAAAAAAATAAGTAAAAAGGAAACAGTAGCCTAGTACTGCACTACTAGTATTTTACTCGTTGAACCCAGCTCGTTTCTCTCCTCGTCTTCTCTACTATCCCAAGAACAGAACCAGCCACCCACCTCTCTCTCTCTCCCCAAGAACAGAGCATGGTCGCCGCCGCCTTGATCTGCCCCATCCGGGCATCTCCCGCGACACGGTGGACACCTACAGATTCTCCTCATCCCCCTCTACCATTTCCCCCTATTTATTTTATCGGCCGCCGCCAAAAATGTCGCCACCACTTAATCCTAGCGCTGCCTGATTCAGGTCCGGTGGGCTTGCCACCGGCTGCAGCGGCAACGATGTCTCCATGCGTACATCCTCCCCTAGCGCAGCCACACGCACGAGGCTTGCGGCCACGGGCGTCGGGCGTGTGCGGCTTCACCGACGCTGCTCGGTCGCATGGCTTTGCTGCTAACGGTGTGGACTAGCCACATCCTACTGCTACTACTGGTAAGTACTAATTCTGATTCCTTCTCCATCAAGTGTTCCAAATTTCACATCAAGTGCTTGCTAGATGTCAACGTGGGTGTGCATATATTGTTCATTTTATCTCAGGCCCTACTATTGCCCACTCAGCCATATTGCCTTCTTTCTCTTTGTTTATTTCAAGGCTACAAAATTAATCAAGATTTAATTTATGGCGTGGTCATGGTATTGCTACTGATTAGATCTAAATGTTGTTCCTAACTAGTGCTACTCATCCTTGAACACCATATAGAAGCAAATAATGGCAGTGAAACTCCAAAATTAATTACTTGTGAGTAGATTATAAACATCAATCACTCAATGTTTGCTACAGATTGGCGGGGATTAATAATTCAAACAAGGTATACACAGGAAGATTGATCTTTTGGATACACACATACATGTCTTAGCAAGTTACTAGTACTTAGGATTTGATTCTTGGCATGTTAGATCTAGTACCAGCTGTAGATGTCATTCACAGAAACTTTTACAAGCTTTTGCGATTGATCTAATTAGTTTTGTTTAACTTGGGTGTTTACGCAAATATTTTGTTCTTTTTACAGCAAGGTAAATAGATCAAGGTGAATAGATGCTCATGGACTGATTCAAACCAAGGTGAAGATAGATAAGAAGTCAAGCAAAAAGGGTAACACAACAAGGTACTTCATTAGTACCTGGTGACGCATGCAACCCAAAGGGCTTCATTGCAGTGAAGGACAACAGTGTGGCAGAAGGTGAAAAGGCAAGTGGTGGGGGTACTCCAGTGTATGTGTTTGTGTGTGAGGTGGAATGGACCATAGTGAAAGGAACGGCTCCTATTTATAGTGGGGTTAGTAGCTATGTCGGTTTGGAGAGGCATTACATCTGGCATGCATGAGTGGTTAGGCTAGCATGCATGCCTCCACTTGTGTCTCTTGTAGGCTGTATTAGGGACAAGTGTAATTTGCTTGGCTAGCCATTAGTTGACATTTACTTTATGTGAAAAAATGAGACCAAGATTTGATTATAAATTTGTAGAACATATGAAGGTTTGAAAAATATTTTGTTGTGCATGGTCAAATGCTATTTCCTATAATAAAAATTATATGTCAGGTGTTTCCATTATTTTAATTAATGTTTGGGCAACACCGTTGAAATTATCGTTATCTAATTTTGACGGTTCTTACATCCTATCCCCCTTAGAGAAAATTTCGTCCTTGAAATTTAAGTTGCACCTTGAAAAGGTAAGGATATTTTTCTCGAAGCTCATCCTCTTTTTCCCAAGTCGCTTCTCGCACCGGATGATTTCCCCATTGCACCTTGCAATATTTAGGTTGTTTTACTCTTGAGTTTCTTTTCCTCGGTGTCCAGAATACGACTAGGATGCTTCTCATACGTTAAGTCCTTTCGGAGGGTTAATTTTTCCTCCGAGACTCTCTCAAATGGTGACTTTACGCTCTTGCTTAATTGGGAAACATGAAATACGTCATGAACCCCTTATAGGTGCGTTGGCAATTCTAATTTGTACGCCACCGCCCCTCTTCTTTTTAAGATCCGATAGGGACCAATATATCGCGGACTTAGTTTTCCTTGTACTCCAAAGCGCTTGACACCTTTAATTGGTGAGACTTTTAAATAAACAAAGTCTCCGGGTTGACATTGTATATCACATCGTCTCTTATCCGCACAACTATTTTGCCGGCTTTGCGCCGTCTTGAGCCGCTCTCTAATTATGCGAACTTTTTCCTCGGTCTCTTGGACCAAGTCGGGTGCTAAGAGTTTCTTTTCTCCGGTTTCCACCCAACATATTGGGGTTCGGCATCTTCGACCGTATAAGGCCTCAAATGGGGACATACCAATACTAGCTTGGTAGCTATTGTTATAAGCGAACTCTGCTAAGGACAAGTGCTTGCTCCATGAATCACCAAAATCTAGCACACAAGCCCTTAGCATGTCCTCTATGATTTTATTCACCCTCTCGACTTGACCGCTAGTCTGGGGGTGGTAAGCGGTACTAAAATCCAATTTTGTTCCTAATGCTTCTTGTAATTTTTCCCAGAACTTGGATGCAAACATAGATCTGACACTATTCTGGAAGGTGTCCCATGTAGAGCTACTATCCTGTGGATATATAGCTCAGCCAATTTTTCTCTGGAACAACCCGGGGCTAAAGGGATAAAATGGGCAGATTTAGTGAGTCGGTCAACTATGACCCATATGATCTCCTCTCATTTTGTTGTTTTGGGCAGTCCAGTGATAAAGTCCATGTGGATTTCCTTCCATTTCCATTGTGGAATTTGGAGAGGTTGCAATAAGCCTGGTGGTCGCTGGTGATCTGCCTTGACTCTCTTACAAGTGTCACACGCGTCCACATACTGAGCAATTTCTCTTTTTATATTTCTCCACCAAAATGTATCCTTGACATCCCGGTACATTTTTGTGCTACCAGGGTGTATGGTGTACGGAGTGTTGTGTACCTCCTGGAGTATTATCTGCTTAATATCCAAGATATTTGGCACACATACTCGGGTTTTATACCAAAGTGATCCGTCTTCCGCTATTCGGAATTCTGATGATTGACCATCTTGTATTCTGCGCTTTTCCTCACAAATAAACTCATCTTTGGTTTGGTTTTCCTTGATTTCGTCCAACAAATTGGGTCTGATTGCTAATGTGGCTAGGATTTTCTCAACCGGTTTATGTATGAATTCAATTCCCATCATCTTCTGCTCAGGTATCAGATGCTTATCATAGGTTGGCATCTTGACATGATTGCATGAGGTTTTTCGGCTAAGGGTATCTGCCACCACATTAGCTTTTCCTGGGTGGTAGTTGACACTAACGTCATAATCCTTAATGAGTTCTAACCATCGTCTTTGTCTCATATTCAACTCCTTTTGCGCGAAGATATACTTGAGGCTTTTATGGTCCGTGTATAGTTCAAAACGGTTTCCATAAAGGTAGTGCCTCCACATCTTCAACGCAAATACCATGACAACTAAGTCGAGGTCATGGGTGGGGTAGTTTTGTTCATGGGGCTTTAACCGGCGAGAGGCATAGGCTATGGCTCTCCCATCTTGCATTAGCACACATCCCAAACCAACTCTAGAGGCATCACAATATACTATGAATGCTTTGCCTGGTTCGGGTAGAGCCAATACAGGAGCGGTTGTGAGCCGTTTCTTTAACTGTTGAAAACTTTGCTCACACTTATCATTCCAGTCAAATGGAACTCCCTTACTTAGTAATTTGGTCATAGGGGCTGCTTTCTGGGAGAAGCCTTCTATGATCCTTCGATAATATCCAGCTAAACCAAGGAAGCTATGAATCTCTGTTACGTTGGTTCGGGATTTCCATGCCAACACTGCATCTACTTTAGCAGGATCTACGACTATCCCTTTCCCTGATATAATGTGTCCTAAGAAGGACACTTCTTCTAGCCAAAATTCACACTTTTTGAATTTGGCATAGAGTTGTTTTTCGCTCAAGGTCCGTAGCACTATTCGGAGGTGTTCAACATATTCCTCAATACTTCGAGAGTATATGAGGATGTCATTGATGAGCACTACCACAAACTTATCTAAATATGGCATGAGGACTAGGTTCATCAGGTTCATGAAAACTGCTGGTGCATTTGTGAGCCCAAAGGGAATAACCATGAATTCATGGTGACCATATCGGGTTATGAAAGCAGTCTTAATTATATCTTCTTCCTTTACTTTTAGTTGGTGGTACCCAGATCGGAGATCTATTTTTGAGAACACAGTGGCTCCTTTCAATTGATCAAATAGATCATCTAGTCATGGTAGTGGGTACTTATTCTTAATGGTCGCCTCATTCAAGGCTCGATAATCCACACATAGCCTCATACTTTCGTCCTTTTTCTTAACGAATAAGACTGGTGCTGCCCAAGGTGACACACTTGGTCTAATAAACCCCTTTTCTTCTAGTTCATCCAATTGTTTTCTTAATTCCTTTAGTTCTTCCGCAGACATACGGTATGCTCGTTTTGATATGGGTGCCGTACCTGGGATGATATCAATAGTGAACTCTATCTCCGTGTCTGGTGGCATCCCGGGTAATTCTTCTGGAAATACGTCCAAAAATTCTTGTACCATGGGTACATCTTTAGCCTCGTTTTTGTCCAAAGTGGCTACTGAGGCTTGGTTTGATTTTGCTCGGGTTCTTCTACTATTAAAGGTTATCCATTTATTTTCTGGGCTTCTCAAGGATATGGATTTTCTGGACAATCCATTCTTGCTCCATGACTCGCTAACCAGTCCATTCCAAGAATAACGTCTAGCCCTATTAGGCCAATGATAAATAGGCTAGCATTAAAGGTTATGCCCTCAATGCAAAAGGGACGGTTGTGGCAAACATGCTCAACAATTATTGGGCCTCCTGGTGAATCTACTTTTATGGGTTTGGCTAGGGGGGTCCGGTCCAGATTATGCGTCTCAACAAAGCGTTGTGATATGAAAGAATATGTTTCTCCTGGGTCAAACAATACTAGTCCTACTCTAGGAGGGATTAGTAGGTTACCCGTCACTCTGTCTGAAGCTGACTCCACTTGTGCCACATCCATATGTGCCAGGCGGAATGGTCCACGTGTGAGACCGCCATGACCACGCCCGCGGTTGGCAGTAAACGCATTCCCGTGTACTTGGGCTGAATTAGCCTGACGCTTATTTTGAGGTGGGACAGCTCCATTTGTGCCAGATTGTGGTTGACTCTTGCTTGGGCACTGGTTTTTGTAGTGTCCCTTTTGTCCACAACAAAAACAAACAACACTCGCCTTTGGGCAATCTCGAGCCAAGTGTGGTCCACTGCACACGTGACATTTGATAGGGGCTCTCGGAGGCATAAAAGGTGGTCTATGAGCTTTACAGAAAGGAGGACGGATGGGCCCGACCATTGGCACGCGGACTAGGCCAACAGGACGATTTCCACTTCTCACGGCAAACCTTGGTTCCATCCTATCTTTCTTCCTGCGCTCTTCCTCTACGATGATTTGCTGGTTCTCGATTGTAATGACTCGGTCTACTAGCTCCCGGAACTCAGTTATTTTTATAGGAGCTATAATAAGTTGTATGGATGGGTTCAGTCCTTCTATGATCCGGTACACCTTTTTGGTATCAGTGTTTGTGTCCTCTGATGCATAGCGGGATAGTGAGTTAAATTCATCTAGGTACTCTGCGATGGTTTTAGACCCTTGATTAAGGTTCAGGAATTCCTTCCTTTTTATTTCCATCGCACTTTGCTGGACATAGTTATCTCGGAATCTCCTCTTAAATTCGTCCCAAGTGACTATGTGGTTTTCTGGTATGCTAATTTGGACATTTCTCCACCATGTGGCAGCAGGACCAATTAACTGATGGGATGCATACCGAACCTTTTCTTGATCCGTGCATCTCACAGTGTTAAGTTTAAGCTCTATGTCCATCAACCAATCATCTGCGGCTAATGGATCTATGGCAGTTGAAAAGGTTGGTGGTCTAGTATTTTGGAAGTCTCCAATCGTGACACTATGTTCTGAGTTTTTAGTCAGTTGACCTCTCATCATACCAAACATCTGTTCTATGAACTTATTTTGGTGTTCTAGAGAGTCTCGACGAGAATGCTCCATCCACTGGTACATTAGAGCAAGTTGATCGGATCCCAGGGCATGAGCGGGTAATGGTGGCAGTGGAGGTAACGTCACTCTAGATGGCAAATCTGCCATGTTCCTTAGCGACTCGGGCTAAATCTGATGGGTTCCCATTGTCTTCGAACGACTGGCTACCAGATGCCATCGCTACCAAACTGGTGGGCAAGACATAGGTTATTACGATAGCTACTTTATGTAAAATAATTTTATTTGTTTAATTAGTGATGAGATTTTAGCTCAAACAGTACGCATCACGCTTACCTTCATTTGCTATTCTTTGAGCATCACTTTAATCAGTGCACTTAACTGTGGGGTACTAGATTTTTTTACTGGTTGTTGGCCAAAGAATAAATACAGTCAGACAAAGTGATTTTTTTTATCATAGCAGAGACAAGAGATTAATCATAAGTTAAAAAAATAGAGCCACTTGCACATGCACGCCCACACACAAGATCTTCACGTACATGACTAAAAGCATATAGTCATCACGTGTCGGACATACATCATTTTAACTTATGAAGTGCTAGGAAAAATGTAGCAGCATCAGCACATATATACTGGCCCAACACGTGATGTATCAAGGCATGTAATTGAGTGAAGGAGATCACCAAATGAAATTTACCATACATCAGATGTCATTATGAAGTACTAGCAAAAATGTAGCAGCATCATCACATACAATATTCTATTCAACAGAGTTAGGAATGCATAAAAAAATAAAAAAATGAACATGGAGGCATGGCACATGCATCACACGAGATCATCTAGTAATAGAATATCAGTACATCCATAAGTCCACCAGTCCACATGGATACATCACATAACATAGTAACAACACCACATATGACTCTATGTCATGCATCATCAGGCTACCACGGCTATCTACACGTGTACCTGGAACAAAAGTATACCTGCCGACCTATCTGTCCGTCGGAACTAGTCTGACTAACTACAGCTGTGCAAACTGTGGAAGGGTAGCTACGGCCCCAAGACCTTTCCAGATATGTACAAGATCCAAAAGGACAACCTCCATGCATCTGCCTAAACATCTAATAAATGGCGGAACTAACTCTGGGAGGAGTAGCTATCTAGCACGATGCTACAACCTTGCCAGAATACTAACTACTACTACTACTGGTAGCAAGTCAATCCTCCCTGACAAGAGTACTAGATGAAACGGTGAGGAGCAAGTCGGGGTCGAGGGCAGAAGTCGGCGCTGACAGAGACACACTCGGTGCAGCAACATCAGACTCGGGTACACTGATGGTGCTAAGCAGGTACTCGGAAGGAGTGTGCTCAGAGGGAGTGACGTCAGAAGCGACACGAGGTACTCTGTGGGCTGAGAAGACACCTGGCGGGAGTCAAGTGCTAGAAGCTCTGAGTAAGTGACGCCGATCACTGAAAACTCGGGGGTGCCATCAGGAGAAGGTGGAGCAGGGACGAAGGGCGGAGAACCTGGTGGAGTGTGGGGAGTGTGCTCTAGAGGTGGTGGCACTACAACGGAACTCAGGGTAGGAGCAACCTGAGAGGAAGGCTCGGCGGCGACAGGAGACTCCTGGTCAATCGGGTACCCTATCTGGCCTAGAGAGGCGGAAGGTGAGCTGTCGATCTAAAGAGGGTTGAGGGCCATACCTGGACGGGTGTAGTCCCTCAACGCAGAGGACATCTCGCTATTCGCCCGCTCGAGCTCGGAGCAGCGCCTCTGAAGAGTGTCAACCTGATCTAACAGGTCCTGAACAATGTGAGGTGTAGGTGGACGCTCGTACGGTGTGGAGGGACGTGACACTGCTCGAGAGGAGGAACCCCTGAAGACTCTAGGAGCTGGGCGGCCTACACGAGTGGGTGGAACCGTCAGGAACAGAGGTGGACGAGCGGCAGTCGGAGCTGGTGGTGGTAAAAATGTGGGTGGTAAGACAGGAGGACGTGGTGGAAGTGGAGGGAAAGCGGAAGTGGACGCAAAAGGCGAAGGAGCGACAATGGGAAGAGGTCACTGCCTCCTCTAACTGATGAGGCCACTCGCCTCTGCCCACGTACTCAAGGAGAGGGTGATAGACGTGGAAAAGGTGTAAAGCGGCATCTGGTGCCGCACCCTGAAGTGCTGAAACAAAGTCATAACGTGCAACACTGACCTAGAAGGGACATCTAAGCTCTCAGGAATGTGCACCGTGACTAAGTACCCCGTGGAACACGGGTCGTGAAACACGGGTCATGAAACACTATGTAGTATGGTGCAATCAACACACCCAGAAGACCAAGAAGCTTAACCAAGAACAGAGCAAAACCACCATACTCAGCATCCGTACCAAACAACCTACCACTCGTCATCCTACATTAAGCAATTAAGAATTTAGTTAGTTATAACACAATGCAAAATTAATTTACCTAGGACAGTAAAAATAAAAACATTTTTCTTGCACAATTGTGTGGTCTAAATTATTTAATCTTCACTTGACTTGAGTTATATATTTTTTACACAAAACGTATATATACATAGGAGAGGTGGAACTTGAGAAGGGATGATTTTCTTTTCAGAACTCTTATTTTATTTTAGGTAAGGAGCGAACCTATCTTTCCTTGGGCTCGGACGGTCTCTAACTAAGTACATGACTGTTTCCTTAACGGGGCTCTGATACCACCTCTTCTGTGATGCCCCGTTACGTCCGACAGAGTCAAGCGTAACGGAAGCCGTCACTTCAGAGTTGCACCAGGATCAGTTAAGGAGAACAATATCATGTACAAGACGGTGCAGCAGCCATGAGTAGGCAAGCTTTTATTACATTGACACCTCAAGCGTCGACTAAGCCTAAGCGACCATGACGATGGGTCGTCATCCACTTCTAGTTACGAGCCTTCTAGACCAACCATGGAGGGCATCTACTCTTCATAGCCTTGATTATTGACTTCCTCGTAAACATACTCCACTTCAGAATAACCGAAGTCATTAAGATGACCAGACTCATCATAAGTACCATTCTCTATCGCCTCAGAGTTCTCATAACTCTCTTGTTCTGAAAACAACATAAGTGCAACTGAGTACGTATAAAATACGTACTCCGCAAGTCGCCGGGAAAAGTGGATGCATGAGTCTTTAAAGAGGAAAAACTTTATCGGCCACGGCTACAACCACCAAGCCATTAACTCAAAATACTTTGTAGGTAAAAATATTTTCCCTTAACCCATTTTGTTGAAAACCAAATTTTATTTATAAAATCTACTGGCAACAGAGCGACGTGGGATCTTAAATCTTGTGTGAGAGGAAAACCCACACGACGCACTTCCAAACCCGGAAGCTGGGAGTGATATCACATTTACTCTGATCAGAGGTGTACTGCTTTGCCCATAGCATCACTTGGTCCAAGTCGTCCATGCGCTACCCGTGCACACGACTAGACCATGGAACCAGAACCTTTAACCAGCCCGTACACTACCTCTGCTTTTCCACCTTGCCTTACTAAAGGACCGCGGGTCGAGACCCCTGACCGGCGGTCTCGCCCTAGGGTGACTGTACCTACCCGGCTACAGCCACCTTCTCACCCATGCAGAGGCAGCTACTTGGCATGGGTAGTTGGTTCAGCCCATCCCATTCCAGGTCTATGGTCAGTACGGTTTGCGCCACTTTTGAAGTAAGCGCCAGTTGGTTGTGTCCTAATATGATACCCTATGTAGATGAGCCCGCCATCCAAGCCGACCCTCCCTGGGTTGCTTTCACCAACATGAGCTCCCCTACCCACCAAATATTTATTTATATTGTAACCCTACCCGGGACACAACTACTTAATACAGATGCTTCACCTGATCTGGTCCAATTGCCAAATCAGTGGATCCACCTGATCCAAATTTCATTTTATTTATGGAAAATATTTATTTTTAATTCTTATGCAAAATTTTGGAAATGACCCATAGCCCGGAAAACATTTATCAAGACATGGTCAAGGAGATGACGACTTGCCGAATAGTGCTTCGACCAACTCGGAACCACCGGACGTGGCTCCTACGGATCCGAGATCGGCTCCTGATAATTATTTCACAAACATGTTTATATTTCCTAATTTTAAATCTAAAGATCCAGCAACACGGTCATGTTGGGCAAGCCATAATTAATTAACTAGGTTGTCGTACATCCTAGTGTTTCATTGAGAGATAAAATGCATCAAGCCATCCAAATCAGAGTAGCATGCACGTATGCCATCCAGCCCAGAGAGTAAAAAAAGATAAGTAAAAAGGAAACAGTAGCCTAGTACTGCACTACTAGTATTTTACTCATTGAACCCAGCTCGTTTCTCTCCTCGTCTTCTCTGCTATCCCAAGAACAGAACCAGCCACCCACCTCTCTCTCTCTCTCCCCAAGAACAGAGCATGGCCGCCGCCTCCTCGATCTGCCACATCTGGTCATCTCCGGCGACACGGTGGACACCTACAGATTCTCCTCGTCTCCCTCAACCATTTCCTCCTATTTATTTTATCCGCCGCCACCAAAAACGTCACCACCACTCAATCCTAGCACCACCTGATTCAGGTCCGGTGGGCTTGCCACCGGCTGGAGCGGCAACGACATCTCCATGCCTACATCCTCCCAAAGCGCAGCCACACGCAGGAGGCGTGCAGCCAGGGGCGTCGGGCGTGTGCGGCTTCACCGGCGCTGCTCGGTCGCATGGCTCTGCTGCTAACGGTGTGGACTAGCCACATCCTACTGCTACTACTGGTAAATACTACTCTTTTCGTTTCTAAATATTTGCCTTTCTAGGAATTTCAAATGGTTACCACATACGGATGTATATAAACATATTTTAGAATGTAGATTCACTCATTTTGCTCCGTATGTAGTCACTTGTTGAAATCTCTAGAAAGACAAGTATTTAGAAACGGAGGGAGTAATTTTGATTCCTTCTACATCAAGTGTTCCAAATTTTACATCAAGTGCTTGCTAGATGTCAATGTGGGTGTGCATATATTGTTCATTTTATCTCAGGCCCTACTATTGCCCACTCAGCCATATTGCCTTCTTTCTCTTTGTTTATCTCAAGGCCATGAAATTAGTCAAGATTTAATCTATGGCGTGGTCATGGTATTGCTACTGATTAGATCTAAATGTTGTTCCTAACTAGTGCTACTCATCCTTGAACACCATATAGAAGCAAATAGTGGCAGTGAAGCTCCAAAATTAATTACTTGTGAGTAGATTATAAACATCAATCATTCAATGTTTTCTATACATTGGCGGGGATTAATAATTAGAACAAGGTAGTATACACAGGAAGATTCATCTTTTGGATACACACATACATGTCTTAGCAAGTTACTAGTACTTAGGATTTGATTCTTGGCATGTTAGATCTAGTACTTAGGATTTGATTCTTGGCATGTTAGATCTAGTACGAGCCGTAGATGTCATTCACAGAAACTTTTACAAGCTTTTGCAATTGATCTAATTAGTTTTGATTAACTTGGGTGTTTATGCAAACATTTTGTTCTTTTTACAGCAAGGTAAATAGATCAAGGTGAATAGATGCTCATGGACTGATTCAAACCGAGATGAAGATACATAAGAATTCAAGCAAAAAGGGTAACACAACAAGGTACTTGATTAGTACCTGGTGGTGCATGCAATCCAAAGGGCTTCACCGCAGTGAAGGACAGCAGTGTGGCAGAAGGTGAAAAGGCAAGTGGTGGGGGTACTCCAGTGTGTGTGTGTGTGAGGTGGAATGGACCATAGTGAAAGGAACGGCTCCTATTTGTAGTGGGGTTAGTAGCTATGTCGGTTTGGAGAGGCATTACATCTGGCATGCATGTGTGGTTAGGCTTACATGCATGCCTCCACTTGTGTCTCTTGTAGGCTGTACTAGGGACAAGTGTAATTTGCTTGGCTGGCCATTAGTTGGCATTTACTTTATGTGAAAGAAATGAGACCAAGATATGATTATAAATTTGTAGAACATATGAAGATTTGGAGAATATTTTGTTGTGCATGGTCAAATGCTATTTGCTATAATAAAAATTAAATGTGAGGTGTTTCCATTATTTTAATTAATGTTTGGGCAACGCCGTTAAAGTTATCGTTATCTAATTTTGACGGTTCTTACATCCTATCCCCCTTAGAGAAAATTTCGCCCTCGAAATTTAAGTTGCACCTTGAAAAGGTAAGGGTATTTTTCTCGAAGCTCATCCTTTTTTTCCCAAGTCGCTTCTCGCACTGGATGCTTTCCCCATTGCACCTTGCAATATTTAGTTGTTTTACTCCTGAGTTTCTTTTTCCTCGATGTCCAGAATACGACTAGGATGCTCCTCATACATTAGGTCCTTTCGGAGGGTTAATTCTTCCTCCGAGACTCTCTCATATGGTGGATTTACACTCTTGCGTAATTGGGTAACATGAAATACGTCATGAACCCCTTGTAGGTGCGTTGGCAATTCTAATTTGTACGCCACCGTCCCTCTTCTTTTTGAGATTCGATAGGGACCAATATATCGCAGACTTAGTTTTCCTTGTAATCCAAAGCACTTAACACCTTTAATTGGTGAGACTTTTAAATAAACAAAGTCTCCGGGTTGATATTGTATATCACGTCGTCTCTTGTCCGCGTAACTCTTTTGCCGGCTTTGCGCCGTGTTGAGCCGCTCTGTAATTATGGAAACTTTTTCCTCGGTCTCTTGGACCAAGTCGGGTGCTAAGAGTTTCTTTTCTCCGGTTTCCACCCAACATATTGGGGTTCGGCATCTTCGACCGTATAAGGCCTCAAATGGGGACATACCAATACTAGCTTGGTAGCTATTGTTATAAGCGAACTCTGCTAAGGGCAAGTGCTTGCTCCATGAGTCACCAAAATCTAGCACACAATCCCTTAGCATGTCCTCTCTGATTTGATTCACCCTCTCGACTTGACCGCTAGTATGGGGGTGGTAAGCGGTACTAAAATCCAATTTTGTTCCTAATGCTTCTTGTAATTTTTCCCAGAACTTGGATGTAAACATAGATCCACGATCTGACACTATTCTGGAAGGTATCCCATGTAGAGCTACTATCATGTGGATATATAGCTCAACCAATTTTTCTCTGGAACAACCCGGGGCTAAAGGGATAAAATGGGCAGATTTAGTGAGTCGGTCAACTATGACCCATATGATATCCTCTCGTTTTCTTGTTTTGGGCGGTCCGGTGATAAAGTCCATGTGGATTTCCTCCCATTTCCATTGTGGAATTTGGAGAGGTTGCAATAAGCCTGGTGGTCACTCGTGTTCTGCCTTGACTCTCTTACAAGTGTCACACTCATCCACATACTGAGCAATTTCTCTTTTCATATTTCTCCACCAAAATGTACCCTTGACATCCCGGTACATTTTTGTGCTACCAGGGTGTATGGTGTATGGAGTGTTGTGTGCCTCCTGGAGTATTATCTGCTTAATATCCAAGATATTTGGCACACATACTCGGGTTTAATACCAGAGTGATCCATCTTCCGCTATTCAGAATTCTGATGGTTGACCATCTTGTATTCTGCGCTTTTCCTCACAAATAAACTCATCTTTGGTCTGGTTTTCCTTGATTTTGTCCAACTAATCGGGTCTGATTGCTAATGCGGTTAGGATTTTCTCAACCAGTTTATGTATGAATTCAATTCCCATCATCTTCTGCTCAGGTATCATATGCTTATCATAGGTTGGCATCTTGACATGATTGCATGAGGTTTTTCGGCTAAGGGCATCTGCCACCACATTAGCTTTTCCTGGGTGGTAGTTGACACTAAGGTCATAATCCTTAATGAGTTCTAACCATCGTCTTTGTCTCCTATTCAACTCCTTTTGCGTGAAGATATACTTGAGGCTTTTATGGTTCGTGTATAGTTCACAACGGTTTCCATAAAGGTAGTGCCTCCACATCTTCAACGCAAATACCACGGCAACTAACTCGAGGTCATGGTTGGGGTAGTTTTGTTCATGGGGCTTTAACTGGCGAGAGGCATAGGCTATGGCTCTCCCATATTGCATTAGCACACATACCAAACCAACTCTAGAGGCATCACAATATACTGTGACTGCTTTGCCTGGTTCGGGTAGAGCCAATACAGGAGCGGTTGTGAGCCGTTTCTTTAACTCCTGGAAACTTTGCTCACACTTGTCATTCCAGTCAAATGGAACTCCCTTCCTTAGTAATTTGTTCATAGGGGCTGCTTTCTGGGAGAAGCCTTCTATGAACCTTCGATAATATCCAGCTAAACCAAGGAAGCTACGAATCTCTGTTACGTTGCTTGGGGATTTCCATGCCAACACTGCATCCACTTTAGCAGGATCTACTGCTATCCCTTTCGCTGATATAATGTGTCCTAAGAAGGACACTTCTTCTAGCCAAAATTCACACTTTTTGAATTTGGCATAGAGTTGTTTTTCTCTCAAGGTCTGTAGCACTATTCGGAGGTGTTCAACATGTTCCTCAATACTTCGAGAGTATATGAGGATGTCATCGATGAACACTACCACAAATTATCTAAATAGGGCACGAGGACTAGGTTCATCAGGTTCATGAAAATTGCTGGTGCATTTGTTAGCCCAAAGGAAACAACCATGAATTCATGGTGACCATATCGGGTTATGAAAGCAGTCTTAGGTATATCTTCTTCCTTTACTTTTAGTTGGTGGTACCCAGACCAAAGATCTATTTTTGATAACACGGTGGCTCCTTTCAATTGGTCAAATAGATCATCTATCCGTGGTAGTGGGTACTTATTCTTAATGGTCGCCTCATTCAAGGCTCGATAATCCACACATAGCCTCATACTTTTTCTTAATGAATAAGACTGGTGCTGCCCAAGGTGACACACTTGGTCTAATAAACTCCTTTTCTTCTTGTTCATCCAATTGTTTTCCTAATTCCTTTAGTTCTTCCGCGGACAAATGGTATGCTCGTTTTGATATGGGTGCCGTACCTGGGATGATATCAATAGTGAACTCTATCTCCCTGTCTGGTGGCATCCCGGGTAATTCTTCCGGAAATACTCCAAAAATTCTTGTACCACGGGTACATATTTAGCCTCCTTTTTGTCCAAAGTGGCTACTGAGGCTTGGTTTGATTTCGCTCGGGTTCTTCTACTATTAAAGGTTATCCGTTTATTTTCTGGGCTTCTCAAGGATTGTGACGCCCCCGATTCAATCATACACTAATCATGCACGCAAATGTGTACGATCAAGATCAGGGACTCACGGGAAGATATCACAACACAACTCTAAAACATAAATAAGTCATACAAGCATCATAATACAAGCCAGGGGCCTCGAGGGCTCGAATACAAGTGCTCGATCATAGACGAGTCAGCGGAAGCAACAATATCTCAGTACAGACATAAGTTAAACAAGTTTGCCTTAAGAAGGCTAGCACAAACTGGGATACAGATCGAAAGAGGCGCAAGCCTCCTGCCTGGGATCCTCCTAACTACTCCTGGTCGTCGTCAGTAGCCTGCACGTAGTAGAAGGCTCCTCCGGTGTAGTAGGAGTCGTCGTCGACGGTGGCGTCTGGCTCCTGGGCTCCAACGTCTGGTTGCGGCATCCGAGAAGAAGAGGAAAACATGGGAAAAGAGGGAGCAAAGCAACCGTGAGTACTCATCCAAAGTACTCGCAAGCAAGGAGCTACACTACATATGCATGGGTATATGTGTAAAGGGCCATATCAGTGGACTGAACTGCAGAATGCCAGAATAAGAGGGGGATAGCTAATCTTGTCGAAGACTACGCTTCTGGCAGCCTCCGTCTTGCAGCATGTAGAAGAGAGTAGATTGAAGTCCTCCAAGTAGCATCGCATAGCATAATCCTACCCGGCGATCCTCCCCTCGTCGCCCCGTGAGAAAGAGATCACCGGGTTGTATCTGGCACTTGGAAGGGTGTGTTTTATTAAGTATCCGGTTCTAGTTGTCATAAGGTCAAGGTACAACTCCGGGTCGTCCTTTTACCGAGGGACACGGCTATTCGAATAGATAAACTTCCCTGCAGGGGTGCACCACATAACCCAACACGTTCGATCCCATTTGGCCGGACACACTTTCCTGGGTCATGCCCGGCCTCGGAAGATCAACACGTCGCAGCCCCACCTAGGCACAACAGAGAGGTCAGCACGCCGGTCTAAATCCTATGCGCGCAGGGGTCTGGGCCCATTGCCCATTGCACACCTGCACGTTGCGAGGGCGGCCGGAAGCAGACCTAGTAACCTCCATTACAAAGGAAGTCACGTTAGGTCCAATCCAGCGCGCGCCGCTCAGTCGCTGACGTCAAGAAGGCTTCGGCTGATACCACGACGTCGAGTGCCCATATCTTTCCCGCGTAGTTGGTTAGTGCGTATAGGCCAGTTGCCAGACTCAGATCAAATACCAAGATCTCGTTAAGCATGTTATTATGAAGTAACCGCGGACGCCGACCAGGGCCAGGCCCACCTCTCTCCTAGGTGGTCTCAAACTGTCCTGTCGCTCCACCACAAAGTAACAGTCAGGGGCCATCGGGAACCCAGGCCCACCTCTACCGGGATGGAGCCACCTGTCCTTCCAGCCCCCACATCGGAATCACTTGCGGGTACTCAACGAGCTGACCCGACTTTAGTCACCATCTGTATAGTATGTATATATGTATAGTATATACCCGTGATCACCTCCCAAGTGATCACGGCCCAATAGTATAGCAAGGCAGACTGACAAGAATGTAGGGCCAATGATGATAAACTAGCATCCTATACTAAGCATTTAGGATTGCGGGTAAGGTATCAATGACTGTAGCAACAATGACAAGCTATGCAACAGAATAGGAGTAACCGAACAGTAACATGCTACACTACTCTAATGCAAGCAGTATAGAGAAGAATAGGCGATATCTGGTGATCAAGGGGAGGGCTTGCCTGGTTGCTCTGGCAAGAAGGAGGGGTCGTCAACATCGTAGTAGAACTGGGGGTCGCCAGCAGTCTCGGGGTCTATCGGAAAGAAGTAACGGAGAGGGAACACAATAAATAACAGAGCAATCAAAGCATCACAAAGCGTAACATGGCAATACGCGGTGCTAGGTGTGCCCTAACGCGGTAGTAGGTGATACCGACGAAGGAGGGAAACATCCGAGAAAGTATTCCCGGTGTTTCACGTTTTCGGACAGATGAACCGGAGGGGAAAAGTTGCGTGTTTGCTATGCTAGGAGTGTGTGGCGGATGAACGGGCTGCGTATCCGGATCCGTCTCGTTGTTCTGAGCAACTTTCATGTAGAAAGTATTTTCATCTGAGCTATGGTTTATTTTATATGATTTTCTAAAGTTTTAAATTATTTTTAGAATTTATTTAATTATTTAATTCGAGCATTATCCAGAACAGTGAAAGGTGATGTCAGCATGACATCACCATGACGTCAGCAGGTCAAACCCAGCTGACCAGAGTCAAACCTGGCCTGTGGGTCCAATGGGACCCACCTATCATTGACTAATGCTAACTAAACATGTTTAACTAGTTTAGTTAATTGATTAGGTTAGTTAAACGTAATTAATTAAGTTAATTAAACATGATTGATTAGTTACTTAATTAATATTTATATATTTTTATATATTTTATTATTATTATTATTATTTAAGCGTTCCAGGGGCTGAGCCCCACATGTCATTGGCCCATAGGGCCAAGGGCGCGGGTGAACGGGCGCTGCCCGATTGGGCGCATACCCGAGGGGCGCTGGGCACGCATGGCATATGCCGGTGTCGGCGGCCAGCGGAGGCAGCAAAGGGATGGCCGCGGCGGTTAGTGGGGGTGGGCGAAGGCACATGGACAGCTGTGGGGGCGCGCCGCGCTCAGCCGAGCGAGTAGCAAGCGACGGCGGTGAGGCCCTGGGCGGGCGCACGAGCAGCGCACGGCCTGCGAGGCGCGGGGCGGTCGGGGCGAAGCCAGTGGCAAGGAAGCAGCGACCGGAGCGGGGTGGCGTGGGGAAGGAAGGAGTGTAGGCCGGAGGTGGCCTCACGAGTGTTGGAGAGAAGCGGGGCGGCGAGGCTCGGGGGCGATCGTTGTGGAGGAGGACGGGGACGAGGCGTCGTCACGACGTCGGGGAGGCGGGCGCAGTCCGGCGGGGAGGAGGATGGGGACATGACGACGGCGAGGCATCATCAGGCGGATTCGGGTCCTCGAGCGGCGGCGGTGGTCGACGAAAGCGTTGGGGACGGCAGCAGGTGACGGTTCCGCAGGCGCGGTCGCGAGGGCGAGGTGGGGCTCCGACGCGGCAAGGGGTCGGGGCGCGATGGGGAACGACGTCGAGGAGGGTTTCATCCCCTATCCAGATCTGGATCGGGGGAGAGGGGAGGAGGGACGTGGGGAGCGAGTGGGGGGGCGTGGGTGCGATGGGCTAGGGTTTCCCATCGGTGGGGGGGTGTTATGGGGACTGAGGAGCCGGTTGGGCTGGCCGGTTGGGCCTTGGCCAGCTGGGCCAGTTGGCCCGAGGGTTGGGGGGTTCCTTTTCTCTTTATTTTAGTTAGCTTTGTTTTACTGTTTTTATTCTTCCCCTTTTATTGATTTCTTTTCTGTTTTATTTTAGTTACATTTTATTTTAGTTTTAGTAAAAATTATCACTAACACCTAAATTGGTACTTTTAAATAAACTACTGCCACATTACTTTTCATCCCAATTAAAATAGTTTAATATTTTATAAAATTCCAAAGGCATTTGTTTTATTATTTAACCCATAGTTTTAATTATTTTGAACACTTAAACATTTTATTAAATTTAGGTTTCTCCACCACTATTACCCAGGATTTATTAAAACATTTACAACATTTTAGTTTTCACTTTTGAAAACTTTAACTGTTCGACTTGATCTTAAATTTGAATTTGGATCGGTTCTAAACTAACACGAGATTAGCAACAGTAATCAAGGTGACGTGGCATCATTAGTAGATGGTTACTGTAGCTTAATTACCCGGGCGTCACAATTCTCCTCCACTACAAGAAATCTCGTCCCGAGATTTAAGAGGGGAGTAAGGGGGAAAGACTAGGTTTCGAAATTCTAATGATTCTTCTCGGTCTTGGTTGCTGTTCTCAAAGAGGTCGATCCATAGCATTGATGTCTTCACTTCTCTGCTTCAGGTCATCATGATGAAGTCGGCGTCCTTTCTTCAGGAACTCCGTCGTACTTATGAAAGAATAAAGGGTGGGCATTCTGGGAGAACGGACCTTGGCAAGGTTGACTATCGGGTCGAAAACATCGAGGAAGGTGGCGGAAAGTAACTCTCGAATTGAAACTTAAGAAAATATCGAGAGCAAAGTAAGGAGGTATCCTAGGAAGTTTCGAGCGGGCGGGCAATCGTTTGATGCCTGTTATAGGGCGTGAAAGGGTCAAAGCAACGGGAATAAGTATTGTGTCCGATATGAGACCTGAAGGTGGCTCGTGAATTACATACGAAGTCAAGTGTGAGGAATAACTTTGACAACAGGGTGTACAGGAGAGTCAGGTTTCGATCCTGTGGAACTGTGGGTTATGGGCCCACCATGTGGGTTAAAGGTAGGAAGGGGGATGACATCTTGCATGATCATGTAAGCAAGGCATGTCAGAGAATAACCTGTCTCTTACCTTCCCATCTAAGCCTGCTGACGTTCTTTTCAAATCATGTATATTCTTGCAGCAGTGGAGATTATTGACTAAGGAGCCAGATCGGGACGCCCTGGACCTGCTCATCGCCAAAATTCGGGCTTCAGCCTCTCAGATCTCTAGGACGAATCATGGCGTATAAGCCTGGTGCTGTAGTTTGCGGGATTAGGTCTCCTTTTCTCCCCGGCCTGCGTGCCGTGTTTGGCAGCTGCCTGTTTCGTTAGGAATTTGGGCCTATTTAACTTCTCTTTGTGTTTCTGAGACTGTGTGAACCTTGGGTATTCGTGACGCTGCCATGTGGCTTTATTTATAAAGTCGGGCTTTGGCCTTTTCTCTAAAAAAAGAATAACCTGTCAGTTATGTTGGCAACAACGTTGGTACCAAGGGCGAGGGACAAAGAGAACCATTTTCCTGCTCGTTCAACGAGGCGGACCAATAGGCAAAGTTCTCATCCATCGGGGGTTACCAGGATGTCGTCAGCAATAGTAATAGGGTCACACTTATAGAGTTGTAAACCGAGGTGTTTACCTAAGCAGGAGAATATTACTGCTTAGCTCATATAGATCACAAGAAACGTTAACCCAACAAATGGAAAGAAAAATATGATTATCAGATTAAACAGAACAATGGAAAGGAAAATGTGTTTAAGCACATATTTCAAAGGTATAACCTTCGGAAGGACGAGCAGAGCATGATATCCATGACAGAATATAATGTAGTAAACTCTTTAGGTAGGGGAGAGAATTTTCATGACATTACCCATACAACGGTGTTTGGATAATCGAGCAGGAAACATTTAGCATTGGGCTTCAAATGTTTTTGTTGAAGATCGGAGTACCATAGACATGCTTCGAGATAGCACTGACATGGTCTTCAAGCAAAGATCAGGCTTTGTATACACCAAGGATCCATCAGGAACATCTTATAGAATAAGTCTTACAATTCCCTTATGGAAGAATGGCTAACCTTACTGAAAAGAGGGGGTATTATAACAATGGGTTCCCCAGCCAGGTGTGCTAGGCATGACATCACCTTACCGAGTCATATAAAGACCAATGTTAAAACTCTTGGAAATAAGTTCAAACCATCATATCTGACCCGAGATTTGGATCTGATTGGTGTCAGGATAGCTCAGACTCAGGATGCCTGAAAAGGAAGGGGTGCAACACAATTTGGCGAGACGACATTGTAAGATTCTCGGGAAATGTACTATGGAAGCGAGTTCCAAAGCAGGAGTTCATCCTTAAATCAAGGGGAGGGTGAGGAGGTGGCTGATGGGCTCAGCGAAAATTCATTGAGATTTACAAAAAGGTGGATTTCCACAATTATGTGAACAAGGAGATAACATTTAACAGATCAAATGATATAATGATGTATGCTCGAGGGAAACATACACAATTAATCACTGGTTGAAAGGTGCACCCGAAATATGGGCTTAGGTAGCAGGATCAATGTTAGAATGATGATTCGATAACCAATGGTCTAAGGATGAAATGTCGACCATTAACTTCAAAGAAATAGGGTTGCTAGAAGTACAGAATCCAAGCAGCATGGTTCACGTGTTGGTATCCTGGTTAGAATCAACACAGGGACCAAGAAAGAAGGGTGAGGGTAAGAAGTATCATAATAACAAGAATTCCTTAAGAAGTGGAGCAGTCCTCACAACATCCTTGACATAAAAGATGGTAATACTCCAAGGTAAAGAAGAACAAACGCTGGATAGCAAGGAACTCAAGGTATAACACAAAAACACGAACAAGTTTGTGTTGGAGGGAAGGCAGTAGAGTGGTCGATGATAACACTAATCATCAAGGGCAAGGATGGTCTTTCTCATCATGAATTCAATTGATATCCTATAAGAGCTCGGAATATTGATGATGATCACAACAAAATTTTCGAGAGATTTCATGAAGATGTAATCAATCGGCGATGACATCAAGTCAAAGGAATGATGACGCGAAAGGTTATTAAAACCACGAGTACGATGCAAACTCAAAATCAAGCTTGTTGTTCAAGGCAAAATGGTATGACGAGGAAGATCAGCGTAAGCTTAGCTCATCATCAAAACTTGTGCTCCTGGAAGGACCAGGTAGCACAGTTTAAATTAGCACGATAATGATGTGGCCGATCAGGCTCGGAATGACGTGATGGAGTATTAAACTTCTCAACAACAAAGTACTAGAAGTACTGAATCACAGTGTTGATTTGATTCACAAATCAATGTTCTCGGTTGACGACAACCCAGAACCCGTGGAGTGACCGTGACGGGGAAAGTTACTTTCATAAGATGTAGTGTAATGGGTTGATATCCTCGAGATACCAGGGGGTAATACTTGAATGTAGATCAAATAGAGGTTGGGCAGATGTAATGATCTGCAGAAGGCAAGTACTTTTAACTTGTCCGAGAATGGGATCAAAGAAGAACAATCATGGTCGGAACCACGATTGCAAAGGACAAAATCATAGACACAAGATCAAATTAAGTGAATAATTATTGTTACGAGAAGCTATCATGATAAGCTCAACATCGTTTCCATGGGCATGATCACTAAGTTCAAGGTCGACTCCCACTTCTCCAATGCATAACCTTTCATTCACTCCAAAAAAATGATTTTAGTGTCAAAACCTACCTAGTGAATACCAGAGGAGTATGACCCGCGAAAACTTCCGGGTTCACACAGATTAGGGAAGGCATAGGTTCAACCCATCGGGGCATCTTAGAACATATACCACAAGTTTCAAAAGTAAATACACAAGCTCAAAAGCAGAGCATGGTTGGCCAAGCAGAGGATACAATTTACCAAAGGCAATATACACCCGTGGAAAGGCTCACAAGGTTATTGAATATGAAGGACGATGTCGGATGAAATCCAACAATGGATCGGGCGATCCACAACGGAGCTGATGTGAGTATCTGTACTCAATCAGAGGAAGAAAGAATGCATGGGCATCAGATTATAGAACATCTGAATAATTCGATGCTTAGATAACAAAGGAATTATGATTTCCAAAACAAGGGATCAGAAGCAGACACTCTGATCAAGGATGGATAAGTTGGATAGACCAGAGGCACAATTGGCGACAAATAGTTTGGTCCAGAACCAGCTCATGTTCAGAATGACGTCTGAGCCGGAAAGATAATTTAGAAGGGTCGATTGATGATTGTGTGCATTCGCACACATGTTGAATCAATAGGATCAAAATGACAGTGTCAAAAGATACTAGTGAATATTGCTAGTGATATGGGAGCATCCATAATGTAAGCATACAAGTATTTGCAGAGCAATAGTTTGAAGAGGATGCTCAGAAGGTCGGATAGTATTTCAGAGTATCTTATGAAGCATACGAACAACCGAGGATGAACGGATGCTCAATAAGTGCGAGGAATTTTCAATAGGGGTATTCATGTGGTAAAGAACTGCAACGCAGTAAGCTTAAAGGATTTTCGGAACAACGGAGAGCAATTTAAGGCATCTTGTAATAACAAGAGCAACTAAGGATGAAGGTATGAACGACAATTGTAGGTAGTTATCCATAAGGGTATATCGGTGGTAGGGGATTGTAAAGTCAATGGGCACAAGGGTCTCGGAAAAACCTCGAAGAGTATCTTTGGAATCTTCTAGTGCAGCAAGCGATCATCTGGAGGGAGGGGCTCTCCGGGAGAAAGTATTTTCGAGAACCTAAAGTTAGTCTTTTTAGCAAAATCATTTAACCCGAATAGAGGAGACATTAGAGTCCCAGAGTATAGGTCGAGGAATAAAAGATCCTAATACCACCCAATTGGCGACGTGGGCCCATGGGCCACACAGCCAAGTTAGTAAAACAATTTTCATGACTAGACTCAACTTCGACCAAGGAGTTGGAAAGGGGGATTCCTACAGGCAGTTGGCTCTGATACCAACTTGTGACGCCCCCGATTCAATCGTACACTAATCATGCACGCAAATGTGTACGATCAAGATCAGGGACTCACGGGAAGATATCACAACACAACTCTAAAACATAAATAAGTCATACAAGCATCATAATACAAGCCAGGGGCCTCGAGGGCTCGAATACAAGTGCTCGATCATAGACGAGTCAGCGGAAGCAACAATATCTGAGTACAGACATAAGTTAAACAAGTTTGCCTTAAGAAGGCTAGCACAAACTGGGATACAGATCGAAAGAGGCGCAGGCCTCCTGCCTGGGATCCTCCTAACTACTCCTGGTCGTCGTCAGCAGCCTGCACGTAGTAGAAGGCTCCTCCGGTGTAGTAGGAGTCGTCGTCGACGGTGGCATCTGGCTCCTGGGCTCCAACATCTGGTTGCGGCATCCGAGAAGAAGAGGAAAACGGGGGAAAAGAGGGAGCAAAGCAACCGTGAGTACTCATCCAAAGTACTCGCAAGCAAGGAGCTACACTACATATGCATGGGTATATGTGTAAAGGGCCATATCAGTGGACTGAACTGCAGAATGCCAGAATAAGAGGGGGATAGCTAATCTTGTCGAAGACTACGCTTCTAGCAACCTCCGTCTTGCAGCATGTAGAAGAGAGTAGATTGAAGTCCTCCAAGTAGCATCGCATAGCATAATCCTACCCGGCGATCCTCCCCTCGTCGCCCTGTGAGAAAGCGATCACCGGGTTGTATCTGGCACTTGGAAGGGTGTGTTTTATTAAGTATCTGGTTCTAGTTGTCATAAGGTCAAGGTACAACTCCGGGTCGTCCTTTTACCAAGGGACATGGCTATTCGAATAGATAAACTTCCCTGCAGGGGTGCACCACATAACCCAACACGCTCGATCCCATTTGGCCGGACACACTTTCCTGGGTCATGCCCGGCCTCGGAAGATCAACACGTCGCAGCCCCACCTAGGCACAATAGAGAGGTCAGCACGCCGGTCTAAATCCTATGCGCGCAGGGGTCTGGGCCCATCGCCCATTGCACACCTGCACGTTGCGAGGGCGGCTTGAAGCAGACCTAGCAACCTCCATTACAAAGGAAGTCACGTTACGCGGTCCAATCCGGCGCGCGCCGCTCAGTCGCTGACGTCAAGAAGGCTTCGGCTGATACCACGACGTCGAGTGCCCATATCTTTCCCGCATAGTTGGTTAGTGCATATAGGCCAGTGGCCAGACTCAGATCAAATACCAAGATCTCGTTAAGCGTGTTATTATGAAGTAATCGCGGATGCCGACCAGGGCCAGGCCCACCTCTCTCCTAGGTGGTCTCAAACTGCCCTGTCGCTCCGCCACAAAGTAACAGTCGGGGGCCGTCGGGAACCTAGGCCCACCTCTACCGGGATGGAGCCACCTGTCCTTCCAGCCCCCACATCGGAATCACTTGCGGGTACTCAACGAGCTGACCCGGCTTTAGTCACCATCTTTATAGTATGTATATATGTATAGTATATACCCGTGATCACCTCCCAAGTGATCACGACCCAATAGTATAGCAAGGCAGACTGACAAGAATGTAGGGCCAATGATGATAAACTAGCATCCTATACTAAGCATTTAGGATTGCGGGTAAGGTATCAATGACTGTAGCAACAATGACAGGCTATGCAACAGAATAGGAGTAACCGAACAGCAACATGCTACACTACTCTAATGCAAGCAGTATAGAGAAGAATAGGCGATATCTGGTGATCAAGGGGGGGGCTTGCCTGGTTGCTCTGGCAAGAAGGAGGGGTCGTCAACATCGTAGTCGAACTGGGGGTCGCCAGCAGTCTCGAGGTCTATCAGAAAGAAGTAACGGAGAGGGAACACAATAAATAACAGAGCAATCAAAGCATCACAAAGTGTAACATGGCAATACGCGGTGCTAGGTGTGCCCTAACGCGGTAGTAGGTGATACCGACGAAGGGGGGAAACATCCGGGAAAGTATTCCCGGTGTTTCGCGTTTTCGGACAGATGAACGGGAGGGGGAAAGTTGCGTGTTTGCTATGCTAGGAGTGTGTGGCGGACGAACGGGATTCGTATCCGGATCCGTCTCGTCGTTCTGAGCAACTTTCATGTAGAAAGTATTTTCATCTGAGCTATGGTTTATTTTATATGATTTTCTAAAGTTTTAAATCATTTTTAGAATTTATTTAATTATTTAATTTGAGCATTATCCAGAACAGTGAAAGGTGATGTCAGCATGACATCACCATGATGTCAGCAGGTCAAACCCAGCTGACCAGAGTCAAACCTGGCCTATGGGTCCAATGGGACCCACCTGTCATTGACTAATGCTAACTAAACAGGTTTAACTAGTTTAGTTAATTGATTAGGTTAATTAAACGTAATTAATTAAGTTAATTAAACATGATTGAATAGTTACTTAATTAATATTAATATTTTTTTATTTTTTTATTATTATTTTTTAAACGTTCCAGGGGCTGAGCCCCACATGTCATTGGCCCATAGGGCCAAACGGGCGTGGGTGAACGGGCGCTGCCCGATCGGGCGCACACCCGAGGGGCGCTGGGCACGCACGGCATACGCCGGTGTCGGCGGCCAGCAGAGGCAGCAAAGGGATGGCCGCGGCGGGCAGTGGGGGCGGGCGAAGGCACATGGACGGCTGCGGGGGGACGCCGCGCTTAACCGGGCGAGTAGCAAGCAACGACGGCGAGGCCCTGGGCGGGCGCACGAGCAGCGCACGGCCTGCGAGGCGCGGGGCGGTCGGGGCGAAGCCAGTGGTAGGGAAGCGGTGACCGGAGCGGGATGGCGTGGGGGAAGGAAGGAGTGTAGGCCGGAGGTGGCCTCACCAGCGTTGGAGAGAAGCGGGGCGGCGAGGCTCGGGGGCGACCGTTGTGGAGGAGGACGGGGACGAGGCGTCGTCACGACGTCGGGGAGGCGGGCGCAGTCCGGCGGGGAGGAGGACGGGGACGTGACGACGATGGGGCATCATCAGGCGGCTTCGGGTCCTCGAGCGGCGGCGGTGGTCGACGACAGCACTGGAGACGGCGGCAGGCGACGGTTCCCCAGGCGCAGCCGCGCGGGCGAGGTGGGGCTCTGACGTGGCAAGAGGTCGGGCGCGATGGGGAACGACGTCGAGGGGGTTTCATCCCCGATCCAGATCTGGATCGGGGGAGAGGGGAGGAGGGACGTGGGGAGCGAGTGGGGGGCGTGGGTGCGATGGGCTAGGGTTTCCCATCGATGGGGGGTGTTATGGGGACTGAGGGGCCGGTTGGGCTGGCCGGTTGGGCCTTGGCCAGCTGGGCCAGTTGGCCCGGGGGTTGGGGGGGTTCCTTTTCTCTTTATTTTAGTTAGCTTTGTTTTACTGTTTTTATTCTTCCCTTTTTATTGATTTCTTTTCTGTTTTATTTTAGTTATATTTTATTTTAGTTTTAGTAAAAATTATCACTAACACCTAAATTGGTACTTTTAAATAAACTACTGCCACATTACTTTTCATCCCAATTAAAATAGTTTAATATTTGATAAAATTCCAAAGGCATTTGTTTTATTATTTAACCCATAGTTTTAATTATTTTGAACACTTAAACATTTTATTAAATTTAGGTTTCTCCACCATTATTACCTAGGATTTACTTATTTACAACATTTTAGTTTTCACTTTTGAAAACTTTAATTGTTCGACTTGATCTTAAATTTGAATTTGGATCGGTTCTAAACTAACACGAGATTAGCAACAGTAATCAAGGTGACGTGGCATCATTAGTAGATGGTTACTGTAGTTTAATTACCCAGGCGTCACAAGGATATGGATTTTTCTACACAGTCCATTCTTGCTCCATGACTCGCTAACCAATCCATTCCAAGGATAACGTCTAATCCTCTTAAGCCAATTAAAAATAGGCTAGCATTAAAGGTTATGCCCTCAATGCAAATGGGACGGTTGTGGCAGACATGCTCCACAATTATTGGGCCTCCTGGTGAATCTACTTTTATGGGTTTGGCTAGGGGGGTCCGGTCCAGATTATGCATCTCAACAAAGCGTTGTGATATGAAAGAATGTGTTGCTCCTGGGTCAAACAATACTAGTCCTACTCCAGGAGGGATTAGTAGGTTACCCGTCACTATGTCTAAAGCTGACTCCACTTGTGCCACATCCATATGTGCCAGGCAGAATGGTCCACGTGTGAGACCGCCACGACCATGCCCGCGGTTGGCAGTAGACGCATTCCCGTGTACTTGGATTGAATTAGCCTGACACTTATTTTGAGGTGGGACAACTCCATTTGTGCCAGATTGTGGTTGACTCTTGCTTGGGCACTGGTTTTTGTAGTGTCCCTTTTGTCCACAACCAAAACAAACAACACTCGCCTTTGGGCAATCTCGAGCCAAGTGTGGTCCATTGCACACGCGACATTTGATAGGGGCTCTTGGAGGCATAAAAGGTGGTCTAGGAGCTTGACGGAAAGGAGGACGGATGGGCCCGACCATTGGCACGCGGACTAGGCCAACATGACGATTTCCACTTCTCACGGCAAACCTTGGGTCCATCCTAGCTTTCTTCCTGTGCTCTTCCTCTACGGCGATTTTCCGGTTCTCGATTGTAATGACTCGGTCTACTAGCTCCTAGAACTCAGTTATTTTTATAGGAGCTATAATAAGTTGTATGGATGGGTTCAGTCCTTCTATGAACCGGTACACCTTTTTGGTCTCAGTATTTGTGTCCTCTGGTGCATAGCGGGATAGTGAGTTAAATTCATCTAGGTACTCTGCGATGGTTTTAGACCCTTGATTAAGGTTCAGGAATTCCTTCCTTTTTATTTCCTTCGCACTTTGCGGGACATAGTTATCTTGGAATATCCTCTTAAATTCGTCCCAAGTGACTGTGGTTTTCTGGTAAGATAATTTGGACATTTCTCCACCATGTGGCAGCAGGACTAATTAACTGATGGGATGCATACCAAACCTTTTCTTGATCCGTGCATCCCACGGTGTTAAGTTTCAGCTCTATGTCCATCAACCAATCATCTACGGCTAATGGATATGTGGCAGTTGAAAAGGTTGGTGGTCTAGTCTTTTGGAAGTCTCCAATCGTGACACCTTGTTCTGAGTTTTTAGTCAGTTGGCCTCAGATCATATCAAACATTTGTTCCATGAACTTATTTTGGTGTTCTAGAGAGTCTCGACGAGATTGCTCCATCCACTGGTACATTAGAGCAAGTTGATCGGATCCCGAGGCATGAGGGGGTAATGATGGCGGTGGAGGTAACATCACTCTAGACAGCAAATCTGCCATGTTCCTTAGCGACTCAGGTGCTAAATCTGATGGGTTCCCATTGTCTTCGAACGACTGACTACTAGATGCCATCGCTACCAAACTGGTGGGCAAGACATAGGTTATTACGATAGCTAGTTTATGTAAAATAATTTTATTTGTTTAATTAGCGATGAGATTTTAGCTCAAACAGTACGCATCACGCTTACCTTCCTTTATTATTCTTTGAGCATCACTTTAATCAGTGCACTTAAGGCATACTAGATTTTTTTACTGGTTGTTGGCCAAAGAATAAATACAGTCAGACAAATTGATTTTTTTATCATAACGGAGACAAGAGATTAATCATAAGGTAAAAAAAAATAGAGCCACTTGCACATGCACGCCCACACACAAGCTCTTCACGTACATGACTAAAAGCATATACGCATCAAGTGTCGGACATACATCATTTGAACTCATGAAGTGCTAGGAAAAATGTGATGTATCAAGGCATGTAATTGAGTGAAGGAGATCACCAAATAAAATTTACCATACATCACATGTCATTATGAAGTACTAGCAGCAATGTAGCAGCATCATCACATACAATATTCCATTCAACAGAGTTAGGAATGCATAAAAATATATATAAAAAATGAACATGGAGGCATGGCGCCTGCATCACACGAGATCATCTAGTAATAGAATATTAGTACATGCATAAGTCCACCAGTCCACATGGATACATCACATAACATAGTTGCAACACCACATATGACTCTATGTCATGCATCATCAGGCTACCACAGCTATCTACACGTGTACCTGGAACAAAAGTATATCTGCCGACCAATCAGTCCGTCGGAACTAGTCTGACTAACTACGGCTGTGCAAACTCTGGAAGGGTAGCTACGTCTACAAGACCTTTCCAGATATGTACAAGATCCAAAAGGACAACCTCCATGCATCTGCCTAAACCTCTAATAAGTGGCGAAACTAACTCTGGGAGGAGTAGCTATCTAGCACGATGCTACAACCTTGCCAGAATACTAACTACTACTACTACTGGTAGCAAGTCAATCCTCCCTGACAAGAGTACTAGGTGAAACGGTGAGGAGCAAGTCGGGGTCGAGGGCAGAAGTCGGTGCAGGTAGAGACACACTCGGTGCAGCAGCATCAGACTCGGGTACGCTGATGGTGCTAAGCGGGTACTCAGAAGGAGTGTGCTCAGAGGGAGTGACCTCAGAAGCGACACGAAGGTACTCCATGGGCTGAGAAGACACCTGGCGGGAGTCAAGTGCTAGAAGCTCTGAGTAAGTGACGCCGATCACTGAAAACTCGGGGGTGCCATCAAGAGAAGATGGAGCAGGGATGGAGGGCGGAGAACCTGGTGGAGTGTGGGGAGTGTGCTCTGTAGGTGGTGGCACTACAACGGAACTCAGGGTAGGAGGAACCTGAGAGGAAGGCTCGTCGGTGACAAGAGACCACTAGTCAATCGGGTACCCTATCTTGCCTCGAGAGGCGGAAGGTGAGCTGTCGATCTGAAGAGGGTTGAGGGCCATACCCGGACGGGTGTAGCCCCTCAATGCAGAGGACAGCTCGTTGTTCGCCCGCTCGAGCTCGGAGCAGCGCCTCTGAAGAGTGTCAACCTGATCTAACAGGTCCTGAACAAGCTGAGGTGTAGGTGGACGCTCGTACGGTGTCGAGGGACGTGACACTGCTCGAGAGGAGGAACCCCTTGAGACTCTAGGAGATGGGCGGTCTGCACGAGTGGGTGGGACCGTCAGGTACAGAGGTGGACGAGCGGCAGTCGGAGCTGGTGGTGGTAAAAATGTGGGAGGTAAGACAAGAGGACGTGGTGGAAGTGGAGGGAAAGCGGAAGTGGACGCAAAAGGCGAAGGAGCGACAGTGGGCGTAGGTGCAGACGAACACCCTGCCTCCTCTAACTGATGAGGCCACTCGCCTCTGCCCACGTACTCAAGGAAAGGGTGGTAGGCATGGAAAAGGTGTAAAGCGGCATCCCGTGCCGCACCCTGAAGTGCTGAAACAAAGTCGTAACATGCAACACTGAACCTAGAAGGGACATCTAAGCTCTCAGGAATGTGCACCATGACTAAGTACCCCGTGGAACACGGGTCGTGAAACACTGTGTAGTATGGTGCAATCAACACACCGAGAAGACCAAGAAGCTCAACCAAGAACAGAGCAAAACCACCATACTCAGCACCCATACCAAACAACCTACCACTCGTCATCCTACATTAAGCAATTAAGAATTTAGTTAGTTATATTGTGTGGTCTAAATTATTTAATCTTCACTTGACTTGAGTTATATTTTTACACAAAACGTATATATACATAGGAGAGGTAGAACTTGAGAAGGGATGATTTTTTTTTGAAAACTCTTATTTTATTTTAGGTAAGGAGCAAACATATCTTTCCTAGGGCTCGGACAGTCTCTAACTAAGTACATGACTGCTTCCTTGGCGTGGCTCTGATACCACCTCTTCCGTGACGCCCTGTTACGTCCGACAAAGTCAGGCGTAACGGAAGCCGTCACTTCAGAGTTGCGCCAGGATCAGTTAAGGAGAACAGTATCATATACAAGACGGTGCAGCTGCCATGAGTAGGCAAGCTTGTATTACATTGACACCTGAAGTGTCGACTAAGACTAAGCGACCATGACGATAGATCGTCATCCATTTCTAGTTACGAGCCTTCTAGACCAACCATGGTAGGCATCTACTCTTCATAGCCTTGATTGTCGACTTCCTCATAAACATTCTCCACTTCAGAATAACCGAAGTCATTAATATGACCAGACTCATCATAAGTACCATTCTCTATCGCCTTAGAGTTCTCATAACTCTCTTGTTCTGAAAAACAACATAAGTGCAACTGAGTACGTATAAAATACGTACTTCGCAAGTCACCTGGAAAAGTGGATGCATGAGTCTTTAAAGAGGAAAAACTTTATCGGCCACGGCTACAACCATCGAGCCATTAGCTCAAAATACTTTGTAAGTAAAAATATTTTCTCTTAACCCATTTTGTTGAAAACCAAATTTTATTTATAAAATCTACAGGAGACAAAGCGACGTCGGATCTTAAATCCTGTGTTAGACGAAAACCCACACGACGCACTTCCAAACCCGGAAGCTGGGAGTGATATCACATTTACTCTGATCAGAGGTGTACTGCTTTGCCCATAGCATCACTTGGTCCAAGTCGTTCATGTGCTACCCGTGCACACGACAAGACAAAGGAACCAGAACCTTTAACCAGCCCGTACACTACCTCTGCTTTTCCACCTTGCCTTACTAAAGGCCCGCGAGTCGAGACCCTTGACCGATGGTCCCGCCCTAGGGTGATTGTACCTACCCAGCTACAACCACCTTCTCAGCCATGCAGAGGCAGCTACTTGCGCCGCTTTTGAAGTAAGCGCTAGTTGGTTGTGTCCTAATGTGATACCCTATGTAGAGGAGCCTGCCATCCAAGCCTACCCTCCCTTGGTTGCTTTCACCAACATGAGCTCCCCTACCCACCAAATATTTATTTATATTGTAACCCTACCCGGGTCACTGCTACTTAATACAGATGCTTCACCTGATCTGGTCCAATTGCCAAATCAGTGGATCCACCTGATCCAAATTTCATTTTATTTATGAAAAATATTTATATTTAATTCGTATGCAAAATTTTGGAAATGACCCATAACCCGAAAAACATTTACCAAGACATGGTCAAGGAGATGACGACTTGCCGGATAGTGCTTCGACAAACTCGGAACCACCGGGCGTGGCTCCGACGGATCCGAGATCTGCTCCTGATAATTATTTCACAAACATGTTTATATTTCCTAATTTAAAATCTAAAGATCTAGCAACACGGCCATGTTGGGCAAGCCATAATTAATTAACTAGGTTGTGATACGTCCTAGTGTTTCATTGAGAGATAAAATGCATCAAGCTATCCAAATCAGAGTAGCATGCATGTATGCCATTCAGTCCCGCGAGTAAAAAAAGATAAGTAAAATGGAAACAATAGCCTAGTACTGCACTACTAGTACTTTAGAGCATCTCTAGCTGTTGCCCCCCCCCCCCCCGGACGCATAAAAATCGCCCCCCGAGGCCGAGCTGGTGATACATTCGGCGCTGGGGGCGGTTTTGCGCCCAGTCGTCTCCCCGAGCTCGCCCCCAGATGCCGATGTTGGCCCACTTTTCAAGCCCCATTTCGGCGAAAAGGTCCCATATGGGCGAGAATAGGCCCATATTCGGCATGGTTCGTCGTGGCTCGGCGTTCAGTTACCAACATAAATATATTTTTTATCACATATTTCATCACAGAAAAATCAAATACTTCAACAAAATAGTACAACAACAAATAGTTTAATACAAATTATATAGTTCAACAAATAAAAACTCATATTTCATCACACGTCGCGCCCGGCGTCGCCCTTGAGCCTCCATAGGTGCTCTATCAGATCTTGCTGCAGTTGATGATGCACTTGTGGGTCTCGGATCTCCTGACGCATACTGAGGTAGGCAGTCCAAGTTGCCGGTAGCTGGTGATCAACTTGGGCAAGATGACCCTACCTGTGGTATGGTTCAGTGTGAAACACTGGCTCTTCATGCTCGCTCTCAATGATCATGTTGTGCAAGATGACACAACAGGTCATGATATCCCACATTTGATCTTTGGACCAGGTCTGAGCGGGGTACCGGACAACAGCAAATAGAGATTGGAGCACACCAAATGCCCGCTCGACATCCTTCCTGCAAGCCTCCTGAATCTTCGCAAATCAGACGTTCTTGCCTCCTGGCACAGGGTTTGTGATGGTCTTCACAAATGTCGACCATCTTGGATAGATGCCATCAGCTAGATAGTACCCCTTGTTGTAGTGCCGCCCATTGATCTTGAAGTTCACCGGAGGAGAATGACCTTCAACAAGCTTTGCAAAGACAGGAGAGCACTACAGCACGTTGATGTCATTGTGAGTTCCTGGCATACCAAAGAAGGAGTGCCAAATCCAGTGGTCCTGTGTGGGCACCACCTCAAGTACCACACTGCAACCGCCTTTGGCGCCTTTGTACATCCCCTGCCAAGCAAATGGGAAATTCTTCCATTTCCAATGCATGCAGTCGATGCTTCCAAACATCCCAGGAAATCCTCTTGCTGCATTTTGTGCTAGGATCCGAGCAGTATCTTCCGCATTGGGTGTTCTCAAGTATTGCGGTCCAAACACTACCACCACTGCCCGACAGAACTTATAGAAACACTCTATGCTGGTGGACTCGGCCATGCGCCCATAGTCGTCCTGTGAGTCACCGGGAGCTCCGTATGCAAGCATCCTCATCGCTATCGTGCACTTCTAGATCGAGGTTAATCCAAGTTTGCTGGTGCAATCCATCTTGCATTTGAAGTAGTTGTCGAACTCCCGGATGGAATTCACAATCCTAAGGAAGAGCTTTCGGCTCATCCGATAACGGCGCCGAAATGTTTTGTCGCCGTGAAGTGGAGCATCGGCGAAGTAGTCGGAGTAGAGCATGCAGTAGCCTTCGAGACGATGCCGGTTCTTTGCTTTCACCCGCCCCGGCGTCGAGCCACCTCGCCGCGGATTTTCATTGCTCGCCAGCAGTTGGGCGAGGGCGGTTGATACGTCTCCAATGTATCTATAATTTTTGATTGTTTCATGCTATTATATTACCCCTTTTGGATGTTTATGGGCTTTATTTTACACATTTATATCATTTTTGGGACTAACCTACTAACCGAAGGCCCAGACTGTATTGCTATTTTTTTGCCTATTTTAGTATTTCGAAGAAAAGGAATATCAAACGGAGTCCAAACGGAATGAAACCTTCGGGAGCGTGATTTTTGGAACGAACGTGATCTAGAGGACTTGGAGTGCAAGTCAAGAAGCAATCGAGGTGGCCAGGAGATAGGAGGGCGCCGACGTACTTCTTCCTCCTATATATACCTACGTACCCCAAAAACATCCAGGGAGCCAACAAAAAACATTTTCCACCGCCGTAACCTTCTGTATCCGCGAGATCCCATCTTGGAGCCTTCACCGGCGCTCCGCCGGAGGGGGAATCGACCATGGAGGGCTTCTACATCAACACCATAGCCCCTCCGATGAGTTGTGAGTAGTTTACCACAGACCTTCGGGTCCATAGTTATTAGCTAGATGGCTTCTTCTCTCTTTTTGGATCTCAATACAATGTTCTCCCCCTCTCTTGTGGAGATCTATTCGATGTAAACTCTTTTTGCAGTGTGTTTGTCGAGATCCGATGAATTGTGGGTTTATGATCAAGTTTATCTATGAGAAATATTTGAATCTTCTCTGAATTCTTTTATGTATGATTGAGTTATCTTTGCAAGTCTCTTCGAATTATCAGTTTGGTTTGGCCTACTAGATTGATCTTTCTTGCCATGGGAGAAGTGCTTAGCTTTGGGTTCAATCTTGCGGTGTCCTTACCCAGTGACAGAAAGAGTTGCAAGGAACGTATTGTATTGTTACCATCAAGGATAAAAGGATGGGGTTTATATCATATTGCTTGACTTTATCCCTCTACATCATGTCATCTTTCTTAATGCGTTACTCTGTTCTTATGAACTTAATACTCTAGATGCATGTTGGATAGCGGCCGATGTGTGGAGTAATAGTAGTAGACGCAGGCAGGAGTCGGTCTACTTGTCACGGACGTGATGCCTATATACATGATCATGCCTAGATAATCTCATAATTATTCACTTTTCTATCAATTGCTTGACAGTAATTTGTTCACCCACCGTAATACTTATGCTATCTTGAGAGAAGCCACTAGTGAAACCTATGGCCCCCGGGTCTATCTTTTATCATATAAGCTTTCAATCTACCTTTATTTGCATCTTTACTTTTCGCATCTATATTATAAAATACCAAAAATATATTTATCTTATCATACTATCTCTATCAGATCTCACTTTCGCAAGTGGCCGTGAAGGGATTGACAACCCCTTTATTGCGTTGGTTGCGAGTTCTTTGTTTGTTTAGGTGTGTGGGACTTTTGAGGAGCCTCCTACTGGATTGATACCTTGGTTCTCAAAAACTGAGGGAAATACTTATGCTACTATTGTTGCATCACCCTTTCCTCTTCAAGGAAAACCAACACAAGCTCAAGACGTAGCAAGAAGGATTTCTGGTGCCGTTGCCGGGGAGGTCTTCGCTCAAGTCAAGACATACCAAGTACCCATCACAAACTTATCTCCCTCGCATTTACATTATTTGCCATTTGCCTCTCGTTTTCCTCTCCCCCACTTCACCCTTGCCGTTTTATTCGCCCTCTCTTTCCCAATCTTCTCCTCTTCTCTTTTTCGCTTGCCTTTTTCTGTTTGCTTGTGTTCCTGTTTGTCCTTATGGCTTTGCCTAAGAGTACCGACCTCCTTCTTATAAGGTTGGAAGAGATTGAATCGAACATTAGAAGCTTTATGACTTTTCAATCTGAGCATAATAATTTCTTCAGAAAAGAGCTTAAAGAACAAAAAGGTTTTTTGGGGTTTATGAATAAGGAGCTTGATGATATGAATAAAGACATAAAGCTTCTGATAAGCAAGCCACCTTAGTCGATAAGATGGCCGCCAAACCAGAAAAGTTAGATGAAAATAATGATGAAGATCTTAAAGTTATTGATGTGTCTCCTATTAGATCTTTGTTTTGCAATATGAAACTTGATAATGATGGGACTGTAGATGAGTCAACTTTAGTTAGAAGGCGTCCCAATAATTCGGAGTTTTTAGATCTTGATGCTAGATTTGGTAAAGTGGGATTGGAGAGGTCATGACTTTAAATAGTATTGAACCCACTATCTCGGATTTCAAGGAATTTGATTGTGGTAATTGCTCTTTAGAAGGTTGTATTTCCTTGTTGCAATCCCTTGTTAATTCTCCTCATGCTTATAGTCAAAATAAAGCTTTTACCAAACATATCCTTGATGCAATCTTATGATGAAAAACTTAATTTGGAAGTTTCTATACCTAGAAAAGTTAATGATGAGTGGGAACCTACTATAAAGATTATAATTAAATATCATTAGTGTTTTGCTCGGTATGATTTGGGTGCTAGTGTTTCCACGATTCCGAAAACTTTATGTGATATTCTAGGTTTCCATGATCTTGATGATTGCTCTTTAAATTTGCACCTTGCAGATTCGACCATTAAAAAGCCAATGGGGAGGATCAATGATGTTCTCATTGTTGCAAATAGAAATTTGGTTCCCGTAGATTTTATCGTTCTTGATATAGATTGCAATCTTTCTTGCCCTATTATTCTTGGTAGACCTTTCCTTAGAACGATTGGTGCGATTATTCATATGAAGGAAGGGAATGTTAGATTCCAATTTCCATTAAGGAAAGGCATGGGGAACTTTCCAATAAATAAAGTCAAATTACCTTATGAATCTATCATGCGAGCTACTTATGAATTGAGTGCCAAAGATGGCACTACTTAGATCTATCTTCGCTTTTAAGCCTAGCTAAGGGCGTTAAACGATAGTGCTAGTTGGAAGGCAACCCAATTTTATTTGTGTTTTTTGTTTTTGTTTCTGTTTAGTAATAAATTTTGCATCTACCTTCTGTTTAGATGTGTTTTTATGTTTTAATTAGTGTTTGTGCCAAGTAGAACCTATAGGATAACCTATGGTGATAGTTGATTTGGTTCTGCTGAAAAACAGAAACCTTGAACGCACGAAATTAGTTTTGTTAAATCACAAAAACTTTCTTTTGCGTTAATTATTTTTTGCTACTGATCAATAGGCAATTTTTCCAGGACTTCCTATTTTGGTAGGAGTTTTAAAGTTCCAGAAATTTGCGTTAGTTACAGATTGCTACAGACTGTTTTGTTTTTGACATATTCTGTTTTTCGTGTGTTGTTTGCTTATTTTGATGCATCTATGTCTAGTAAAATAGTTTATAAACCATAGAGAAGTTGGAATACAGTAGGTTTAACAGCAAAATAAATAAATAATGAGTTCATTACATTACCTTATGTGGTGGTTTTGTTTTGTTTCACTAACGGAGCTTATAAGATTTCCTGTTGAGTTTTGTGTTGTGAAGTTTTCAAGTTTTGGGTAAAGCTTTGATGCACTATGGAATAAGGAGTGGCAAGAGCGTAAGCTTGGGGATTCCCATGGCACCCCAAGATATTCAAGGATAGCCAAAAGCCTAAGCTTGGGGATGCCCCGGGAAGGCATCCCCTCTTTCGTCTTTGTTCATTGGTAACTTTACTTGGAGCTTTATTTTTATTCGCCACATGATATGTGTTTTGCTTGGAGCGTCGTGTATTATATTAGTCTTTGCTTTTTAGTTTTCCACAATCATCCTTGCTATACACACCTTTTGGGAGAAGCCTACTTGATTGAATTTATTAGAATATGCTATGTGCTTCACTTATACCTTTTGAGCTTGATAGTTTTTGCTCTAGTGCTTCACTTATATCTTTTAGAGCATGGCGGTGGCTTAATTTTGTAGAAATTGCTAATCTCTCATGATTCACTTATATTATTTTGAGAGTCTTTTAGAACATCATGCTATTTGCTTTGGTTATAAAATTGGTCCTGGAATGGTAGGCATCCAAGTTGGGTATAATAAAAACTATCATAGGAAGTGAATTGGATGCTATGATCAATTTGATACTTGATAATTGTTTTGAGATATGGAGGTAGTGATATTAAAGTCATGCTAGTTGGGTGATTATGAATTTAAAGAATGCTTGTGTTGAAGTTAGCAAGTCCCGGTGCATGCACGTATGGTTAAAGTTGTGTAACAAATTTGAAACATGAAGTGTACCTGGCTTGTGCATCCTTATGAGTGGCGGTCGAGGACGAGCGATGGTCTTTTCCTACCAATCTATCCCTCTAGGAGCATGCGCGTAGTGCTTGGTTTTTGATGACTTCTAAATTTTTGCAATAAGTATATGAGTTCTTTTGACTAATGTTGTGTCCATGGATTATACACACTTTTACCTTTCCATCATTGATAGCCTCTTTGGTACCGTGCATTGCCCTTTCTCACCTTGAGAGTTGGTGCAAACTTCGCCGGTGCATCCAAACCCCGTGATATGATACGCTCTATCACACATAAACCTCCTTATATCTTCCTCAAAACAGCCACCATACCTACCTATTATGGCAGTTCCATAGCCATTCCGAGATATATTGCCATGCAACTTTCCACCGTTCCGTTCATCATCATGACATACATTACTTTTGTCATATTTCCATTGCATGATTATGTAGTTGACATCGTATTTGTGTCAAAGCCACCATGCATACTTTTTCATACATGTCACTCTTGATTCATTGCACCATCCCGGTACACCATCGGAGGCATTCATATAGAGTCATATCTTGTTCTAGTTTTGAGTTGTAATTCATGTGTTGTAATCAATAAAAGTGTGATGATCATCATTATTAGAGCATTGTCCCAAAGAAAAAAAAGAAAGGCCAAAAAAAGGCCCAAAAAGGGGAAAAAAGAAAAAGAAATAAATAAATAAAAGGGGCAATGTTACTATCTCTTTTTCCACACTTGTGCTTCAAAGTAGCACCATGTTCTTCATGTAGTGAGTCTCATATATTGTGCTTCAAAATAGCACCATATTTTTCATATAGTGAGTCTCATAGGTTGTAACTTTAATATACTAGTGGGAATTTTTCATTATAGAACTTGGCTTGTATATTCCTACGATGGGCTTCCTCAATTGCCCTAGGTCTTCGTGAGCAAGCAAGTTGGATGCACACCCACTAGTTTTGTTTTGTTGAGCATTCATTTATAGTTCTAGTGCATCCGTTGCATGGCAATCCCTACTCGTCATGTTGACATCAATTGATGGGCATCTCCATAGCCCATTGATTATCCTCGTGAATGCGAAGCTTTCTCCTTTTTTGTCTTCTCCACACAATCCCCATTATCATATTCTATTCCACCCATAGTGCTATATCCATGGCTCACGCTCATGTATTGCGTGAAAGTTGAAAAGTTTGAGATTATTTAAGTACGAACCAATTACTTGGCTTGTCATCGGGGGTGTAGAATTTGGGAACATTTTTGTGTGACGAAAATGAAGCATAGCCTAACTATATGATTTTGTAGGGATGAACTTTTTTAGCCATGTTATTTTGAGAAGACATGATTGCTTAGTTAGTATGCTTGAAGTATTACTATTTCTTATGTCAATATGAACTTTTATTTTGAATCATTTGGATCTGAACATTCATGCCACAATAAAGAAAATTACATTGAGAATTATGCTAGGTAGAATTCCACATCAAAAATTCTGTTTTTATCATTTACCTACTCGAGGACGAGCAGGAATTAAGCTTGGGGATGCTTGATACGTCTCCAACGTATCTACAATTTTTTATTGTTCCATGCTATTATATTACCCCTTTTGGATATTTATGGGCTTTATTTTACACATTTCTATTATTTTCGGGACTAACCTACTAACCGGAGGCCCAGCCCGTATTGCTGTTTTTTTGCCTATTTCAGTATTTCGAAGAAAAGGAATATCAAACGGAGTCTAAACGGAATGAAACCTTCGGGAGCGTGATTTTTGGAACGAACGTGATCCATAGGACTTGGAGTGCAAGTCAAGAAGCAATCAAGGCAGCCAGGAGATAGCAGGGCGCACCCACTCCTCCTGGGCGCGCCCCCTGTCTCTTGGGCCCCACGAGCGGCCACGACGTACTTCTTCATCCTATATATACCTACGTACCCTGAAAACATCCAGGGAGCCAATGAAAAACAATTTCCACCGCCATAACCTTCGGTATCCGCAAGATCCCATCTTGGAGCGTTCCCCGGTGCTCCGCCGGAGGGGGAATCGGCCACGGAGGGCTTCTACGTCAACACCATAGCCCCTCCGATGAGTTGTGAGTAGTTTACCACAGACCTTCGGGTCCATAGTTATTAGCAACATGGCTTCTTCTCTATTCATTGATCTCAATACAACGTTCTCCCCCTCTCTTGTGGAGATCTATTCGATGTAAACTCTTTTTGCGGTGTGTTTGTCGAGATCCGATGAATTGTGGGTTTATGATCAAGTTTATCTATGAGAAATATTTGAATCTTCTCTAAATTCTCTTATGTATGATTGAGTTATCTTTGCAAGTCTCTTCGAATTATCAGTTTGGTTTGGCCTACTAGATTGATCTTTCTTGCCATGGGAGAAGTGCTTAGCTTTGGGTTCAATCTTACAGTGTCCTTACCCAGTGACAGAAAGGGTTGCAAGGCACGTATTGTATTGTTGCTATCGAGTATAAAAAGATGGAGTTTATATCATATTGCTTGAGTTTATCCCTCTACATCATGTCATCTTTCTTAATGCGTTACTCTATTCTTATGAACTTAATACTCTAGATGCATGCTGGATAGCGGTCGATGTGTGGAGTATTAGTAATAGATGCAGGCAGGAGTTGGTCTACTTGTCACGGACGTGATGCCTATATACATGATCATGCCTAGATAATCTCATAATTATTCGATTTTGTATCAATTGCTCAACAGTAATTTGTTCACCCACCTTAATACTTATGCTATCTTGAGAGAAGCCACTAGTGAAACCTATGGCCCCCGGGTCTATCTTTTATCATATAAGCTTTCAATCTACCTTTATTTGCATCTTTACTTTTCGCATCTATATTATAAAATACCAAAATATATTTATCTTATCATACTATCTCTATCAGATCTCACTTTCGCAAGTGGCCGTGAAGGGATTGCAAACCCCTTTATTGTGTTGGTTGCGAGTTCTTTGTTTGTTTGTGTAGGTGTGTGGGACTTTTGAGGAGCCTCCTACTGGATTGATACCTTGGTTCTCAAAAACTGAGGGAAATACTTACGCTACTATTGCTGCATCACCCTTTCCTCTTCAAGGAAAACCAACACAAGCTCAAGACGTAGCAGCGGCGAGCACCATGAGATGGTCTTTCTTCCTGGACGTCGGCCTCGGCTTCCTCCTCCAGTAGCGTGGCGAGTGCTTCCTCGTCATCCGAGTCCATCGCCGAAGCAGGCAAATCACCGAACACCTTGCGCCCGGTGGGCATGCACCCGCCGCTAAACTGCCCCTCCGCGGCCGAAAACGGCGGCCGGAAACGCCCAACTGCTGTCGGAGGGGCTGCCGCGGTGAACCTCTGCTATTTTTCCGGCGAGGAATGGCTATCTAGCGGTGAAGGGCGGCGGGGCGGCACCGGGATATAGCTTGTGGCGGCCGAGGGCGCGGGAGGGGGGAGGGGTGGGAGGCGAGTCGGGGAAGAAAATCTTGACTTTTCACCTGACGACATGGGCCAGCCGCGCTTTTCCCTTGTGCCGGAGCCCCCGATCGCCCCCAGTGCGCCGGGTAAGACCTGTGGCCGCCGGGCGGAAAAAAGGGCTGAACCGGCACTTTTCGTCGTCCTGGGGGCGCGATTGGACGTTTTTTTGGCGCCGGCACTGAAAAAGTCGCCTGGAGGGCCTGTTGGGGGCGGCTGGAGATGCTCTTACTCGTTGAACCCAGCTCATTTCTCTCCTCGTGTTCTCTGCTATCCCAAGAACAGAACCAACCATCCACCTCTCTCTCTCTCTCCCTAAGAACAGAGCATGGCCGCCGCCGCCTCGATCTGCCCCATCCGGGCATCTCCGGCGACACGGTGTACACCTATAGATTCTCCTCGTCTCCCTCTACCATTTCCCCCTATTTACTTTATCCACCGCCGCCAAAAACGTCGCCACCACTCAATCCTACCGCCGCCTAATTCAGGTCCGGTGGGCTTGCCACCGGCTGCAGGGCAATGACGTCTCCATGCCTATATCCTCCCCCAGCGTAGCCACACGCACGAGGCGTGCAACCACGGGCGTCGGGCGTGTGCGGCTTCACCGGCGCTGCTCGGTCACATGGCTCTGCTGCTAACGGTGTGGACTAGCCACAATCTGCTGCTACTACTGGTAAGTACTAATTCTAATTCCTTCTCCATCAAGTGTTCCAAATTTCACATCAAGTGCTTGCTAGATGTCAACGTGGGTGTGCATATATTGTTCATTTTATCTCAGGCCCTACTACTGCCCACTCAGCCATATTGCCTTCATTCTCTTTGTTTATCTCAAGGCCACGAAATTAATCAAGATTTAATCTATGGCGTGGTCATGGTATTGCTACTGATTAGATCTAAATGTTGTTCCTAACTAGTGCTACTCATCCTTGAACACCATATAGAAGCAAATAGTGGCAGTGAAACTCCAAAATTAATTACTTGTGAGTAGATTATAAACATCAATCACTCAATGTTTGCTACAGATTGGCGGGGATTAATAATTAGAACAAGGTAGTATACACAGGAAGATTGATCTTTTGGATACACACATACATGTCTTAGCAAGTTACTAGTACTTAGGATTTGATTCTTGGCATGTTAGATCTAGTACCAGCCGTAGATGTCATTCATAGAAACTTTTACAAGCTTTTGCAATTGATCTAATTAGTTTTGATTAACTTGGGTGTTTACACAAACATTTTGTTCTTCTTACAGCAAGGTAAATAGATCGAGGTGAATAGAGGCTCATGGACTGATTCAAACCGAGGTGAAGATAGATAAGAAGTCAAGCAAAAAGGGTAACACAACAAGGTACTTGATTAGTACCTGGTGGCGCATGCAGCCCAAAGGGCTTCAACACAATGAAGGAAAATAGTGTGGCAGAAGGTGAAAAGGCAAGTGGTGGGGATACTCCGGTGTATGTGTGTGTGTGAGGTGGAATGGACCACAATGAAAGGAACGGCTCCTATTTATAGTTTGGAGAGGCATTACATTGGCATGCATGCGTGGTTAGGCTTGCATGCATGCCTCCACTTGTGTCTCTTGTAGGTGGTACTAGGGACAAGTGTAATTTGCTTGGCTGGCCATTAGTTGGCATTTACTTTATGTGAAAAAAATGAGACCAAGATCTGATTATAAATTTGTAGAACATATGAAGGTTTGGAAAATATTTTGTTGTGCATGGTCAAATGTTATTTGCTATAATAAAAATTAAATGTCAGGTGTTTCCATTATTTTAATTAATGTTTGGGCAATGCCGTTAAAATTATCGTTATCTAATTTTGACGGTTCTTACAGGATGCCTTCCGGGGCATCCTCAAGCTTAGGCTTTTGGTTATCCTTGAATATCTTGGGGTGTCATGGGAATCCCCAAGCTTAGGCTCTTGCCACTCCTTATTCCATAGTCCATCAATTCTTTACCCAAAACTTGAAAACTTCACAACACAAAACTCAACAGGAAATCTCATAAGCTCCGTTAGTGTAAGAAAGAAAAACCACCACATAAGGTACTGTAATGAATTCATTCTTTATATATATTGGTGTTACACCTACTATATTCCAACTTCTCTATGGTTCATACCCCTACATACTAGCCATAGATGCATCAAAATAAGCAAACAACACACGAAAAACAGAATCTGTCAAAAACAGAACAGTCTGTAGAAATCTGTAACTCTCGAATACTTCTGGAACTCTAAAAATCCTACCAAAATAGGAAGTCCTGGGAAATTTGTCTATTATCTACAGAAAAAAGAATCAACGCACAATCATGTTCATGTGAATTACTAGAATTATTTTTGTGCGTGCAAAGTTTCTGTTTTTCAGCAGAATCAAATTAACTATCACCATAGGTTATCCTATAGGTTCTACTTGGTACAAACACTAATTAAAACATAAAAACACATCTAAACAGAAGGTAGATGAAATATTTATTACTAAACAGAAGCAAAAACTAAAAAAACAAAGATAAAATTGGGTTGCCTCCAACTAGCGCTATCGTTTAACGCCCCTAGCTAGGCATAAAATCGAGGATAGATCTAAGTAGTGCCATCTTTGGCACTCAATTCATAAGTAGCTCGCATGATAGATTCATAAGGTAATTTGACTTTCTTTCTTGTAAAGTGCTCCATTCCTTTCCTTAATGGAAATTGGAATCTAATATTCCCTTCATATCAATAATTGCATCAATCGTTCTAAGGAAAGGTCTACCAAGAATAATAGGACAAGAAAGATTGCAATCTATGTCAAGAACGATAAAATCTACGGGCACATAGTTCCTATTTGCAACAATAAGAACATCATTGATCCTTCCCATAGGCTTTTTAATGGTGGAATCCACAAAGTGCAAATTTAAAGAGAAATAATCAAAATCATGGAAACCTAGAATATCACATAAAGTTTTCGGAATCGTGGAAACACTAGCACCTAAATCACACAAATCATAGCACTCATGATCTTTAATTTTAATTTTTATAGTAGGTTCCCACTCATCATAAAGTTTTCTATGTATAGAAACTTCCCAATTAAGTTTTTCATCATAAGATTGCATCAAGGCATCAACAATATGTTTGGTAAAAGCTTTATTTTGACTATAAGCATGAGGAGAATTCAACACGGATTGCAACAAGGAAATACAATCTACTAAAGAACAATTATCATAATTAAATTCCTTGAAATCCAAGATAGTGGGTTCAATGCTATTTAAAGTCCTGACCTCTCCAATCCCACTTTTACCAAATTTAGTATCAAGATTTAAAAATTCCGAATCATTGGGACGCCTTTTAACTAAAGTTGACTCATCTCCAGTCCCATCATTATTAAGATTCATATTGCAAAACAAAGTTTTAATAGGGGACACATCAATAACTTTTAGATCTTCATCATTATTTTCTCCTAACCCTTCTGGTTTGGTAGCCATCTTATTGACCAAGGTAGCTTGCTTATCAGAAAATTGGGCTATTGATTTTTCAAGACGAGTAATTTGAGAATTCAAACCATAAAATTCCTTGGACATATCATCAAGCTCTTTGTTCATATACTCCATAAAGCTTTTTTGTTCTTTAAGCTCTTTTCTAAAGAAATTATTATGCTCAAATTGTAAAGTCATAAAACTTCTAGCGTTCAATTCAATCTCTTCCAACCTTCTAAGATGAAGGTCGGAGTTCTTAGGCAAAGCCATAAGAGCAAAAAGGCACACAAGAAGACAAGCAAAAGAGAGAGGAGATTGGGAAAGAGAGGGCAAATAAAATGACAAGTGTGAAGTGAGGGAGAGGAAAACGAGAGGCAAATGGCAAATAATGTAATGCGAGGGAGATAAGTTTGTGATGGGTACTTGGTATGTCTTGACTTGAGCGAAGACCTCCCGGGCAACGGCGACAGAAATCATTCTTGCTACGTCTTGAGCTTGCGTTGGTTTTCCTTGAAGAGGAAAGGGTGATGCAGCAAAGTAGCGTAAGTATTTCCCTCAGTTATTGAGAACCAAGGTGTCAATCCAGTAAGAGGTTCCTCAAAAGTCCCACGCACCTACACAAACAATCAAGAACCTCGCAACCAACGCAATAAAGGGGTTGTCAATCCCTTCACGACCACTTGTGAAAGTGAGATCTGATAGAGATAATATGATAAGATAAATATTTTTGATATTTTTATGATATAAATTGGAAAAGTAAAATATGCAAATAAAAGTAGATTGAAAGCTTATATGATAAAAGATAGACCCGGGGGCCATAGGTTTCACTAGTGGCTTCCCTTAAGATAGCATAAGTATTACGGTGGGGGAACAAATTACTGTCGAGCAATTGATAGAAAAGTGAATAATTATGAGATTATCTAGGCATGATCATGTATATAGGCATCACGTCCGTGATAAGTAGACTGACTCCTGCCTGCAACTACTACTATTACTCCACACATCGACCGCTATCCAACATGCATCTAGAGTATTAAGTTCATAAAGAATAGAGTAACGCATTAAGAAAGATGACATGATGTAGAGGGATAAACTCATGCAATATGATATAAACCCCTTCTTTTTATCCTCGATGGCAACAATACAATACATGCCTTGCTGCCCCTGCTGTCACTGGGAAAGGACAACGCGAGATTGAACCCAAAGCTAAGCACTTCTCCCATTGCAAGAAAGATCAATCTAGTAGGCCAAACCAAACTGATAATTCGAAGAGACTTGCAAAGATAACTTAATCACACATAAAATAATTCAGAGGAGATTCAAATATTATTTGCGCTTTTCTATCAATTGCTCGACAGTAATTTGTTCACCCACCGTATTATTTGCTATCTTGAGAGAAGCCTCTGGTGAAACCTATGGCCCTTGGGTCTATCTTCAATCATATAAGTTTCTGATCTATTATTTTGCAATCTTTTACTTTTAGATCTATAAATCGAAAAACCCAAAAATATTTACTTTATCTTTTGTTTAGTTTGATCTATCTCTATCAGATCTCACTTTTGCAAGTGACCGTGAAAGGATTGACAACCCCTTTATCGCGTTGGGTGCAAGTTGTTTGATTTTTTGTGCACATATTAGTGATTTGTGTGTTGTCTCCTACTGGATTGATACCTTGGTTCTCTAACTGAGGGAAATACTTATCTCTACTTTGCTGCATCATCCTTTCCTCTTCAAGGGAAAAACCAATGCAAGCTCAAAAAGTAGCATGAAGAATTTCTGGCGCCGTTGCCGGGGAGATCTACGCCAAGTCAAGACATACCAAGTACCCATCATAAAACTCTCATCTCTTGCATTACATTATTTTCCATTTGCCTCTCGTTTTCCTCTCCCCGCTTTTCAAACGATTTCCGAAAAGATCTGCCCTTTTCTTCGCCCTTCTCCCGTTCGTCTTTTTGTTTGCCTTTTGATTGCTCGTGTGTTAGATTGCTTGCTTTGTCACAATGGATCAAGAGAATACCAAATTGTGTGACTTTTCCAATACTAATATTAATGATTTTATTTGTACTCCGATTGCTCCCGCCACTAGTGCGGAATCTTGTGAAATTAGTGCTGCTTTGCTGAATCTTGTTATGAAAGATCAATTTTCTGGCATTCCTAGTGAAGATGCCGCATCCCATCTAAACAATTTCGTTGATTTGTGTGATATGCAAAAGAAAAAAGATGTAAATAATGATATTGTTAAATTGGAACTATTTCCGTTCTCACTACGAGATTGTGCTAAAACTTGGTTTTCGTCTTTGCCTAAAAATAGTATTGATTCATGGAATAAGTGTAAAGATGCTTTTATTTTCAAATATTTTCCTAAACTTTGGAACGAGATTAAAAATTTTAAACAACTTGATCATGAGCATGTTGCACAATCTCGGAAAAGGATGAAACTGATGATACGAAATTCCCTACTCATGGTTTAAATTTGTGGATGATTATACAAAAAATTTATGACGGATTAAATTTTGCTTCTATAAATCTTTTAGATTCGGCCGCGGGAGTACTTTCATGGAAATCACCTTAGGAGAAGCTACTAAACTCTTGGATAATATAACCGAAAGATCTTCTACTAGTAAAAAAATGCATGCGATTGAAGAAATTAATGTTTTGAGTGGAAAGATGGATGAACTTATGAAATTACTAGATCATCGATGGCGGCGTTGCTGTGCCTGTCAATTTGTATAATAAAATAATCATATTGGTATAACTATATTTCACATGAATTACAGAAGTTAATTTTGCATAAACAAAGCTATGAGTTGAGGAGAACTTCACACTCAGTAAATGCTCACCTACAAATTTGGTTGATACAACGCATATATGACAATCTTATTGCCAGGGAAAATAAAAAAATAAAATAAAAACACAACACATGCATTTCCAATGACAAAAATAAAATGCGTCAAGGATAATACTGAAAAAAAATGATATGATAGAACCATTAGTGGCCACAAAGACATCTAAAAGGAAGAAAAACTGAAGGTATAGAATGTTCATTAGTATACATATGAGTACATGATACAAGTTAATTTGCCATGCCCATAAATTTGTACAACAGAATGATAGAAATTATCGTAAATATATAGCCACGTGAAAAAAGCAATAATTGCACACTAATGGGAAGTGAAGCTGCAAAAAATGTTAACACAAATTTATCACATTATATCCTCTTCCGAGGCTAGCACCTTCTGCTCTAGCAAAGAATTTAACTCTTCAAATTTGAACATCACATTTTTGAGAAATCCTTGTGGTTGACCGGAAATTCTTCGCCATTCATGGAACTGGATATCTCCTTAAATATGTATAGACTGAATATGATTCTAAATTCTAATTAGCAATTACATAGTGAGACTGTATCATGAAAAAGTAAACATAAAACCTAGAAATGCTAAATTTTATCAAGCCAAGAGCAGCGAAATCCATCAATCCTTCCTGCAGGAGCAAGAGCACACAAATTTCTGGAGAAGAAATCAATGCAAGTCTTGAAGAACTAGAGCATATAAATATACTCCCTCCGTTCCTAAATATAAGTCTTTTTAGAGATTCCAACAAGTGACTACATATGGAGCGAAATGAGTGAATCTACACTCTAAAATATGTCTACATACATCCATTTGTTATAGTCCATTTGAAATGTCTAAAAAGACTTATATTTTGGAACGGAGGGAGTATATGACAGAAACATTGGCAAGATGAACTGATCTACAATAAAGCCTGCCTTGCTGAAGCATATGATTCCTCTTCCGCAGGGAAGGTAAACAATAGCCACTGCAATTGAAAAAACCATTCAATGTCTATTCATCATAATATATGTGATATCATCTTATATTCTGAAGGAGGGTATAGATCAATATAAAAAAATTAGCTGCCTCACAAGCCATGTCAAGAACTCAAGATGCTCGTTCAAGGAAATATATTCAACTTCGAAATAAGCCTGAAAAAAATCATCAGCCAATCAAACTAATAGCACAGGTGCGCTGCCAGCTACGTTGCACGAATACTTGGATACGTATCGGATACGCGATACGGGGATACGCCCGATACGTCAATTTTCTAAAAACTAGGATACGGGGATACGTTTGTATATACATATTAATTATTAAAGATATAAAAAATAATGAGTTTTTGGTAGGAAACATACTGTTCTATTAAAAATTTGAAGTCTTCACAATTTTTTAACAAATACTGCATTTCTTCGGATGGACGATGTCAATGATTAATGACATAATAATTGCTTAACAAATAAGGTAATCACATTCACAATCCGCACATCAAATTCACACGCACATAGTCGCATAGATAGATAAATATCATAATTTAGGTTCAGGTTCTCACAAAATAAAATGAAGTTCACATCACGACCAGCTCACAAATCAATAAGGCTCTCTCATCCACCTCACTAATCCACATCCAACGCTTCAATTTCATTCAGCAAGTCCTCCAGTTCAGGCTCATCTAGTGATAGTTCAGCTTGCTGCAGGAAGTCAGCACCACCAACGAACAGCTCATATCTATCTCCTCCAATGTCCCAAAATCTGGATGGGCCAGATATATACTCTGGTGATTTCCTTGAAATAAGGCGCAAGTTTTGATGCACAAAAACTAAATCTTCAGCACGTGCAGGGTTGAGCCTACAGGAAAAGAAAAGATAGTCAATTCTCATTGAAATTTTGCTAAAATCGACGAGCGTTGCATTGAAAAATAAATAGGAGTAGAAGAGTATAAAACCTGTTCCTCAATGTATTGTGTATCATGCCATATGTACTCCAATTCCTTTCAGAACAAGAAGAGGAGGTTGGTTGCCCAAGTAATTTCAGAGCAATGGTCCTCAAAGCCGGGGCAGAATTTCCATGAATCCCCCACCACTGCTTCGGCTCTAGCAAAGATCTATCTTCAATGGAGTCGAAACCATTAAATCCAGGACCCATAAGACTGAAGTTGGCAAACTGCTGTTTCAGTTCATTCATTTCTGGGCCCCCATGAGGAAAGAATCTTCTAAAGCATGCATTTCTTTCATCTGAAATCTCTTGATCCATGTGTGGAGCTTGACGGCCTGGAACTTCACTAATCCAGGCTGTAGTGTAGTACCTTAGGAGAAAACAACAACCAGATTAGAAAACGCAACAATCAGCAAGCAATTCAATTCAATTCAATTAACTTACTTGGGATTGAGCGAGTGAGCCAAGCAATGCAGCGGAGTGCTACTCTTTGTCCAGCGAAAAATTAAGACATCATTGACCGCAGAGAAGAATGGGGATTCTTCATGGGGTTCTAGACCTTCTTTCCTGTATATTACTTCCTTCACCTTCTCAATCATCATATCCCACATCTCATAGGTCAGATGAAGGCAGGGTTTATCTGTATCAGCTGCTCTAATCATAGAATATATTGGCTCTGCAAATTCAATGAAGTACTCAACCTTATTCCACCAATCATCATCCAGTATTTTTTCTTTCACAAATCGTGCTCCTTCTACATTGTCATTTCTGTAGTCATTCCACTTTGGCCCCACCACCATCATTGTTAGAGCTTGTCTTATTTGTACCAGTCTCTTCAACATCACAACTTGAGAAGCAAATCTAGTATCAGCCACAGCAAGCAATTTCAGTTTACTACTAGCATTGAACATAGACAACCTCATGGAATGACTCATAATGAAATGTTTTATGCGAAAGCCATCTGCTGCAATCTCACTAATCCAATTGCAATGATCATAAAGAGGGTCATCCTGGCTAGTAGCTGAACCTATGCTCTTCAAGGCAAGATTTAAAGTGTGCACAACACATGCAGTCCAGAAAATGTGATTATACCTTTCTTGCACCAACAGACCTGCGCCCCTGCAGTTTGATGCATTATCTGTTATCACCTGCACAACATTTGCTGGTCCAACAGCCTCAATAATTTCACAAAGCCTGTCCCTGATGTACTCCTTTGACTTCACCTCTCCCTCGGTGTTAATTGACCTTAGAAACATGGGCCCATCTTCTGTTATAGCCATGAAATTAAGTAATGGACGCCTTTGAGGATCAGACCATCCATCTGAAACAATAGTCACACCTTTGCTGCTCCATGTTGATTTGATGGGCATCAACATTCTATCAACATGTGTCCTCTCTTGCACCAGAAGAGTGGTCCTGAGCTTATCATAACTTGGAGGGGCATAGCCAGCCAACGAATTGGCATGGCCGGCAGCAAAGATGAAAGCTGCCCTGAACCAAGGATTACGTGCAACATTGAATGGGATCCCTGCTGTGTAAAACATCCTTGCGATCAATGCATCAAGGTGGTTGCGAGCTTCCATGTCAAAGCATGCCTCAATTGGATTACCCCCCCTTTTCTTTCTTGCATTTGCTCCAAATCCTTCAGTTGGCAGTGGGATTTCTCTAGGTTTATTGCTCTCAATCAGTGCATCGGCTCTCTTTTGCTCACCTTTCAACTGAACAAGAACATCGACAGTGACCTTTTGACATGAACTCACACCCATGTTAGGAATCTTCAAAAGGTGTGCCTTTACTCTTGAGTAGCTACCATTGATAACATACTCACAAAGCCTACACATGGATCTCTTGTTGCCTCCTTTCCCTTTCCTAGTATTTTCCAACGTCTGGACGTACCTCCACAAAGGCTTCTTCTCATTATCATCTTCCGGAATCACACGAGCAGCAGCCAATACATGGACTGCATCCATGCTACCTCCACTGCCTGCTTCAGTTCTAACTGAAGAAGACCTACTAGACATGGCCGGTCTGCATGGTAAAAGGAGGAGATTAGGAAAACAGATTAGACAATCTGATCTAATCTTAAAATCTAAACCTAAAACACCTACGTACAGAATTCAGAGGAGATGGAGAAGAGAGATCAGAGAAAGAGAGGGAGATGAGAACATACCTCCTGCAGGGGAGACACGGATGTCTTCTGCCGGCGACGAGCCGACGACCGATCAGCGTCGATTGGATTGGAGTTCAGAAGTGAAAAAGGAGAGAAGAACATGTGGGGGAGGAGAGGACTGGAGCTGAGAATTTATGGAGAGTTGGAGACCTGCGGGCTGCGACTGCTCGCCTGCTCCAAGGAGTCGAGGGGACGAGCTGGGAATTGATGACGTGCGGCACCAGGAGGGGATCGAGGAGTTTTCGGTTTTTCACGTCGAACGAAGGGTTGCCGTATCCAAAACGTATCCCAGAGGTATCCCAGACGTATCAAACACTATTTTCTTTATTTTAAATCAATAAATCACAGGATACTTACGGGATACGTATCGGGCAGTATCGGGGCAGTATCCGAGTATCGGGGCAGTATCCGGCTGGATACGCGCACTTTCTGAAGTATCCGTGCAACATAGGCTGCCAGTACCGGCCCAAACACTAATACAAGAGCCTTAAATCACAAAGAGTGAATAAGTAATCAACATAGGAAAGGTTACAGATAATAATTTTTCATTATCAGAGAGGTTCATTGCCACTTAATTCTTCCTAGTTGCTACTCAATAGTTGACATTACGGACTTCAAAGCTTATTGCTTGTATGGCAGAAATGTCATCAGAGGATCCTATGATTTGAAACTTATCTTCTCTGAGCTACAATGCAAGTTTAAAACATGTTATCATCAGATTTTGCTACTAAAATCAAGAAACCAATATGTATGACTCACATAATGTGAACGACATTTTAGCAATTTTATGCATTTGAAAAGATGTAGCTACTTGTGCAACAATAACAAAATCTGCTTAGCAAGAATATTTTCATCCTATACTTCAACAATTTAGATTGTATAATAATTGGAAGTACGAAACCTTAGCTTTTCACTTAAAAGAGTAGCTTATCAAGAATATGTTCATCATGCAGTTCATGAAATTCATTAGGAGGCAGTGCCCATTAATTTGTTGAGAGCTCTATCCAATCTTGTGATGTACAAGTGGAAATTTTGTTTTTGAGAAGAAATCTAAACCTTAGCTTTCGGATGAAAGTAGTCAAAGTCAACAAGCTGCGATTAATATGGCGCCTTCTTTCAACCTTGCACTAACAGCATGTGTTTGTGCAGCACGCTCGCTTCAAGCAAGGTCAACGAAATTCTGCAAAAACAAAAGTTAATTCGTACGGATCAACCATGCATAATCAGCATACCATGCTCCAGAAGGCTTACCAAGCTAGCAATAAAAGATATAACACGGCCTGGCGCTTCATGGAGCATACTCTCCACAGTCTGGATATAGATATAAACTTCAAAAGAAAGGTTAATCATCTTCTATGTACACTTTCCTCACAAAGATTGAATCTAAAGCTGGATTGGTTCTTGTTATACATACCAGCCTAATGATTTGGTGGGAATGTGTACTTGTGTCACTTAGTGCAGTTTCACCAAGCTGTCTTTGTTCTGCAGTTACTTGGAAGGTCATTAGGTAACTATCACTGCACCACCTTCTTCTTTCTCATATGGTAGGATATATATACATACATGCATATGTAGTAGTGCCTTCACAAATGGCTATTAGATGCCTTAGATACTGGCTGTCCTTGGCGATTCCTTCATCCAACTTGTCCACGATGGTTCCTTTCTGTTGCAAACCTCGGGATCATCTAACAAGCGAAGGGGGCCAGAGTCAGGCCGTAGAAGATCCTTGACGATCTCGTTGTAGATTTGCATAGCAGATATCTTGATAATAAATTGTTCTTGTTCTTGTTTGTCCAAGTCTCAACCCCTTACTATTAAATTAAAGATGAGTATCTTGGTTCCAATTAATTTCTTGTGCAGCTTGCTCCTGAAAAAAATTTAGTAGTCAATTGGCATTGCAAGCGAGGGGAAAATAAATCGTCAGTAAGTGTTACCGAACTGTAATGTCCGGAACGAATTCTACATTCATTTTGCAGCGCCATACCTTGCTACATATGGGCCTGCTCCCCACAAATTGATCAATGTGAAATAAAACACAACCTTAGGAAGGGAAATGGGGTGCAGCGGTGGAGAGGCGCCCAGGGGGTATGTGAATCCACCTCCTACCATCGTCCCGAATATAGAGGAAGATCGTCACAGTGGTAATCACCATCATGGGTAAGGGCGCACTTGGGAGACAGGTAAAATGATACGCTTGTAAATAATGTACAGATGTATTTTACCCTCTCACGAAATAAAGCGGTAAGGACATTATTCGTCTGGCTGTGTCGCAGGGAGAGATGCGCACCTATGCTGCAGCCACAGGATTCCTGAAGACCATCCGCCGCTGTCTGGACGAGGTTCGTGCCGACGTCCTGCTCATGCCCTATCACAAAGAGCAGCACTACAATGACAAGATGGTCTGCCGGTGGGACAACCGCAACTAGCTCAACCTGGAAATTCTCGAGCAGGCCCCGTGCATCACCAGCATCCTCGCTAACCGCCCGTTCTAGAGAGGACATCTAGTTAGGATACTGGCAGGGTTTGGGGCCGGCACGAGGGTGGGCGCCCGCAGAGGATTCGAGGGCGTCGCCCGGGGAGCACATGGTAGGGAAGGCGGTGGCGGGAGCGACGGCTTGTGGAGGCGCACGTCGAGGCAAAGGCACAGGGAGCGAGTGGATGGGGCTCGGCCGCGGGGTCCTCGAGAAGCAGCGCCGCCGTTGGTGTTGACTCCGACAGGCGGACGAGATCGAGATCGCGTTTTTTCTCGAGAAAGAGATCGAGATCGGTCGGGATCAATTGGACGCCGTTGGTGCCTCGTTAGCCCAGCATTGGATCAGGCTAGAATGGGCTGGCGGCTGGCTGTCGGCCCAGTGCACCAGAGGCCTTCGTTTTGGCCTCTGGAGCAGCAGCCCATAGGACAGCTTGGCCGGATTTCATATAGTGCGGCACAGACTGTTTTTATACGAGATCTGACGGCCATAAACATCCAGATCGTCAAAACGGACGGCCACAAATTGCTGTGAGGGCAGGGATTAGGTGCGGTTATGCTGTCCTTCATTTGCTAGCAAGAGCGCTTCTATTGATCCTAATGATATGCCTTTGTCTACTTTGATTGAGGATAATAACGAATCTATGGATGTGAATTTTATTGGTAGGATTTGGTAATAACGAGTATAGAGGCAATTTTAATCCTAGGTTGTTTCCTAGTAATTCCTCTAATAATTATGGTAATTCCTACAACAATTCTTATGGAAATTATAATAAGATGTCCTCTTATTTTGAGAATAGTGTTAATGAATTTATGATTTCGCAAAAGAGTTTCAATGCTTTGGTTGAAGAAAAATTGCTTAAGATGGATGATTTGGCTAGGAACGTGGATAGAATTTCTCTTGAGATTGATTCTCTAAACATTGGATCTATTCCACCCAAGCATGATATTAATGAATATCTAAAAGCTATGAGAATTTCCATTGATGAGTGTAAAGAAAGAACCGCTAAGACGCGTGCTAAACAAGATTGGTTTGTAAAAATCTGTTCTTCTAGTTTTTGTGAAAATAATGATGAAGATCTTAAAGCGATTGATGTGACTCCTATTGAATCTTTGTTTTCCAATATAAATTTTGATACAGATGGGACTGGAGATGAATCAACTTTAGTTAAAAGGCGTCCCAATGATTCGGAGTTTATAGATCTAGATGCAAACATTGATGAAAGTGGGATTGGAGAGGTCAAGACTTTAAGTATCAATGAACCCACTCTTTTGGATTTCAAGGACTTTAACTATGATAATTATTCTTTAATAGATTATATTTCCTTGTTGCAATCCATGTTGAATTCTCCTCATGCTTATAATCAAAATTAAGCTTTTACTAAACATATTGGTGATGCTATGATGAAATCGTTTGAAGAAAAGCTTGAATTAGAAGTTTCTATCCCTAGAAAACTTTATGATGAGTGGGAACCTACTATTAAGTTTAAGATTAAAAATTATGAGTACCATGCTCTGTGTGATTTGGGTGCTAGCGTTTCCACGATTTCAAAAACTTTATGTGATGTGTTAGGTTTCCGTGAATTTGATGATTTTTATTTAAATTTGCATCTTGCGGATTCCATTATTAATAAACCTATTGGAAGGATTAATGATGTTCTTATTGTTGAAAATAGGAATTATCTGCCCATAGATTTCACTGTTCTTGATATAGGTTGCAATCCTACATGTCCTATTATTCTTGGTAGGCCTTTCCTTAGAACGACTAGTGCAATTATTGATATGAAAGAAGAGAACATTAGATTTCAATTTCCGTTAAGGAAGGGCATGGAACACTTTCCTAGAAAGAAAATTAAATTGCCTTATGAATCTATTATGAGAGCTACTTATGGATTGCATACGAAATATGACAATACCTAGATCTATTTATGTGTTTCTATGCCTAGCTAAGGGCGTTAAACAATAGCGCTTGTTGGGAGGCAACCCAACTTTATTTTTGTTATATGATTTTTGGTTCCGTTTTTCAATAAATAATTCATCTAGACTCTGGTTAGATGTTTTTGTGCGTTTTAGTTAGTGTATGTGCCAAGTAAGACCTTTGGGATGGCTTACGGTGATAGTTGTTTTGATCTTGCTGAAAAATAGAAACTTTTGCGCACAGGAAACTAATTTTCATTTTTTATAGAAGCGTGCTTTTGATCTGATTCTATTTGCACAAGATTGGTACACAAATTTCCCAGGTTGTCCTAATGTTTCTGAATTTTTGGAGTTACAGAAGTATGCTAAGTTCTCTCATTGCTACAGACTGTTCTATTTTTAACAGATTCTGTTTTTTATGTGTTGTTTGCTTATTTTGATGAACCTATGGGTAGTATCCGGGGGTATGAACCATGGAAAAGTCGGAATACAGTAGATATTACACCAATATAAATAAATAATGAGTTCACAACAGTACCAAAGTGGTGATTTATTTTCTTATACTAATGGATCTCATAAGATTTTCGGTTGAGTTTTGTGTTGTGAAGTTTTCAAGTTTTGGGTAAGGATTTGATGGAGTATGGAATAAGGAGAGACAAGAGCCTATGCTTGGGGATGCCCAGGCACCCCAAGGTAATATTCAAGGACAACCAAGAGCCTAAGCTTGGGGCTGCCCCGGAAGGCATCCCCTCTTTCGTCTTCGTCTATCAGTAACTTTACTTGAGGCTATATTTTTATTCACCACATGATATGTGTTTTGCTTGGAGCGTCTTGTATGATATGAGTCTTTAATTTTTAGTTTGCCACAATCATCCTTGATATATACACCTTTTGCGAGGGACACACATGAATCGTGATTTTTTAGAATACTCTGCGTGCTTCACTTATATCTTTTGAGCAAGACAATATTGCTCTAGTGCTTCACTTATATCTTTTTAGAGCACGGCGGTGGTTTTATTTTATAGAAATTGTTGAACTCTCATGCTTCACTTTTATTATTTTGAGTCTTTTTAAACAGCATGGTAATTTTCTTCGGTTATGAATTTAGTCCTAATACGATAGGCATCCCTGTTCTAAGTATCGAGTTGTAATTCTTGAGTTGTAAGTAAATAAAAATGTGATAATCATGATTATCAGAGCATTGTCCCATTTGAGGAAAAAAAATTAAAAGGAAGGCCAAAGAAGCCAAACAAAAAATGAGAAAAAAAGAGAGAAGGGGCAATGTTATTATCCTTTTTCCACACGTGTGCTTCAAAGTAGCACCATGATCTTCATGATAGAGAGTCTCCTATGTTGTCACTTTCATATGCTAGTGGGAATTTTTCATTATAGAACTTGGCTTTTATATTCCAATGATGGGCTTCCTCAAATTGCCTTAGGTCTTCATGAGCAAGCAAGTTGGATGCACACCCACTTAGTTTTGTTTTGAGCTTTCATAAACTTATTGCTCTAGTGCATCCGTTGCATGGCAATCCCTACTCATTCACATTGATAGCTATTGATGGGCATCTTCATAGCCTGTTAATACGCCTAGTTGATGTGAGACCATCTCTTTCTTTTTGTCTTCTCCACAACCACCATATTCTGTTCCACCTATAGTGCTATATCCATGGCTCACACTCATGTATTGTGTGAAAGTCGGAAAGGTTGGAGAACACCAAAGTATGAAACAATTGCTTGGCTTGTCATCGGGGTTGTGCATGATTTGAATATTTTGTGTGATGAAGATGGAGCATAGCCAGACTATATGATTTTGTAGGTACAAGCTTTCTTTGGCCATGTTATTTTGAGAAGACATAATTGCCTTGTTAGTATGCTCGGAGTATTATTTTTTATGTCAATATTAAACTTTTGTTTTGAATCATATGGATCTGAACATTCATGCCACAAAAAAGAAAAATTACATGGATAAATTTGTTTGGTAGCATTCCACATCAAAAATTCTATTTTTATCATTTACCTACTCGAGGACGAGCAGGAATTAAGCTTGGGGATGCTTGATACGTCTCCAACGTATCTATAATTTTAGACTGTTGCATGCTATTATGTTATCTGTTTTGGATGTTTTGTATGCATTGATATTCTATTTTATATTATTTTTCGGACTAACCTATTAACCTAGAGCCCAGTGCTAGTTTATGTTTTTTTCCTTGTTTTTGAGCTTCGCAGGAAAGGAATACCAAACGGAATAAAACCTTCGTGATGATTTTTCTTGGACCTGAAGGCACTCGGGAGACTTGGAAATGAAGTCAGAAAAGCCGCAAGGCGGCGGCAAGGGGTGAGGGCACGCCCCTGCCTTGTCACCTCCTCGGGACTCCTCTAACCTAACCCTTGGCCCTATATATTCACATATATTCCCAAACCTCTAGAAGCATCCACGAAAACACTTTTCCACCGCCACAACCTTCTATTCTCATGAGATCCCATCTTGGGGCCTTTTCTGGCATCCTACCGAAGGGGGATTCGATCACGGAGGGCTTCTACATCAACTCTATTGCCCTTCCAATGAAGTGTGAGTAGTTTACCACAGACCTACGAGTCCATAGCTAGTAGATAGATGGTTTCTTCTCTCTCTTTGATTCTCAATACCATGTTCTCCTCGATGTTCTTGGAGATCTATCCGATGTGATCTTCTTTTGCGGTGTGTTTGTCGAGATCCGATGAATTGTGGATTTATGATCAGCTTATCTATGAATATTCATTGAATCTTCTCCGAATTCTTATATGCATAATTTGATATCTTTGTAATTCTCTCCGAACTATCGGTTTAGTTTAGCCAACTAGATTGGTTTTTCTTGCAATGTGAGAAGTGCTTAGCTTTGGGTTCAATCTTGCGGTGTCCTTTCCCAGTGACAATAGGGGTAGCAAGGCACATATTGTATTGTTGCCATCGAGGATAAAAAGATGGGGTTTACATCATATTGCTTGAGTTTATTCCTCTACATTGTGTCATCTTACTTAATGCGTTACTCTGTTGTTCATGAACTTAATACTCTAGATGCAGGGAGGAGTCGGCCGATGTGTGGAGTAATAGTAGTAGATGCAGGCAGGAGTCCGTCTACTTGACACAGACGTGATGCATATATTTCATAATCATTGCCTTAGATATCGTCATAACATTGCACTTTTCTATCAATTGCTCGACAGTAATTTGTTCACCCACCGTATTATTTGCTATCTTGAGAGAAGCCTCTAGTTAATCCTATGGCCCCTAGGTCTATTTTCCATCATATAAGTTTCCAATCTACTATTTTGCAATCTTTTACTTTTAGATCTATAAACCAAAAACCGAAAAATATTTAATTATCTTTTGTTTAGTTTCATCTATCTCTATCATATCTCACTTTTGCAAGTGACCGTGAAGGGATTGACAACCACTTTATCGCATTGGGTGCAAGTTATTTGATTGTTTGTGCAGGTATTGGTGATTTGTGTGTTGTCTCTGATACGTCTCAATCGTATCTATTTTTCCAAACACTTTTGCCCTTGTTTTGGGCTCTAACTTGCATGATTTGAATGGAACTAACCCGAACTGACGTTGTTTTCAGCAGAATTGCCATGGCGTTATTTTTGTGCAGAAATAAAAGTTGCCGGAATGACCTGAAACTTCATGGAGATTATTTTCGGAATTAATAAAAAATATTGGTGAAAGAATCAAGGCCAGGGGGCCCACACCCTATCCACGAGGGTGGGGGCATGCCTACCCCTTGGGCGCGCCCCCTGCCTCGTGGGCCCCCTGATGCTCCACCGACCTCAACTCCAACTCCATATATTCACGTCCGGGGAGAAAAAAAATCAAAGAGAAGTATTCATCGTGTTTTACGATACGGAGACGCCGCCAAGCCCTAATCTCTCTCGGGAGGGCTGATCCGGAGTCCGTTCGGGGCTCCAGAGAGGGGAATCCGTCGCCATCGTCATCATCAACCTTCCTCCATCACCAATTTCATGATGCTCACCGCCGTGCGTGAGTAATTCCATCGTAGGCTTGCTGGACGGTGATGGGTTGGATGAGATTTACCATGTAATCGAGTTAGTTTTGTTAGGGTTTGATCCCTAGTATCCATATGTTCTAAGATTGATGTTGCTATGACTTTGCTATGCTTAATGCTTGTCACTAGGGCCCGAGTGCCATGATTTCAGATCTGAACCTATTATTTTTTCATGAATATATGTGAGTTCTTGATCCTATCTTGCAAGTCAATAGTCACCTACTATGTGTTATGATCCGGAAACACCGAAGTGACAATAATCGGGACCACTCCCGGTGATGACCGTAGTTTGAGGAGTTCATGTATTCACTAAGTGTTAATGCTTTGGTCCGTTACTCTATTAAAAGGAGGCCTTAATATCCCTTAGGTTCCAATAGGACCCCGTTGTCACAGGAGGGTAGGACAAAAGATGTCATGCAAGTCCTTTTCCATAAGCACGTATGACTATATTCGGAATACATGCCTACTTACATTGATGAACTAGAGCTAGTTCTGTGTCACCTTATGTTATAACTATGGCATGACGAATCGCATCCGACATAATTATCCATCACTGATCCAATGCCTACGAGCTTTTCACATATTGATCTTTGCTTAGTTACTTTTCCGTTGCCACTGTTACAATTACTCAATGTTGAGGATATCGCTTATCGTTATTGTCTCGGTCAGCTGGGGATTAGAGATTAATCGTAAATCGGTCGATTAATCAATTTTATTGGTCGACTGTTAATTGGCCATTTTTGCAAATCCAATGTTCCCAACACTAAAATATGCTATATCCAACACAAAAACAATATTGGATAGAAGTGTTACCTTGATTCCTAGCATTTGAACCCTCTTATAATGCCAAACAAAATAGGACAATAGTACATATTGCAAAACAAGGTCCAGAAAACACAAATAAACATACTTTTTGCAAACGTAATGTTATAAATAGTCCCGATTTATCGGTAGATTCCCGATAAATCGCTTGTCAGAGTGATAAATCGTCCCAAACGATAAACGGTGAAGATAAGGCATAATCTTATTGGTCACCCCAAGAGTAGTGATAAATCGGACAATAAATTGCTGAATCAGAAGATTTCTTGAATAGTGCAATTACTACAAAACTACTGCTATTACTTTTGACACCGTTGCCGTTACTTCCATACTACTTTGCTACTAAGTACTTTGCTGCAGATATTAAGTTTTCCAGGTGTGGTTGAATTGACAACTCAACTGCTAATATACTTGAGAATATTCTTTGGCTCCCCTTGTGCCGAATCAATAAATTTGGGTTGAATAATCTACCCTCGAAAGCTGTTGCGATCCCCTATACTTGTGGGTTATCAAGACTATTTTCTGGCGCCGTTGCTGGGGAGCATAACTCTATTGTTCGAGTCACTTGGGATTTATATCTGCTGATCACTATGAGGAACTTGAAAGACGAGAAAACAAAGATTTATCCCTCAACTACGAGGGGAGGTAAGGAACTGCCATTTAGCTCTGCACTTTATTCTCCTTCTGTTTTGAGTAAACTTGCGACACCTAAACCTGCTTCTGCTATTAAGTCTGATATGTCACATGTTATTGATGATGCCACTTCTGCTATGCGTGATGCTTATGATGAAACTACTTCTATGCTTGATAATACTGTGCCATTAGGTGAATTTCTCGATGAATAACTTGCTAGGGCTAAAGAGAATGAAATTATTGAAACTGATAATACTGATGAAAGTGATGATGAAGATTCTCCCTCTAGATATGAATTACCTGTTATGCCTGAGAGTTATGTTATGGATGAAGAAACTGCTAGAGATATCTGATCTTAAGAAATTATCAGCTAAGCTGAAAGAAAATATCTGGATGCTAGCATGAAATATGACCCTGCTTTTGCTACTTCACCTGTATGTATTACTGATAAGGATTATGATTTCTCTGTTGATCCTGAGATAATTACTTTGGTTGAATCTGATCCTTTTTATGGCTATGAATCTGAAACTGTTGTGGCACATCTTACTAAATTGAATGATATAGCCACCCTATTTACTAATGAGGAAAAAAAATCATTATTACTATATCCTTAAGTTATTTCCATTCTCATTAAACGGTGATGCTAAAATATGGTTTAATTCTCTTGATCCCGGTTGTGTGCGTAGTCCCCAGGATATGATTTATTACTTTTCTATTAAATATTTCCCCGCTCATGAGAAACAAGCTGCTTTAAGGGAAATATATAATTTTGTGCAAATTGAAGAAGAGAGTCTCCCACAAGCTTGGGGGAGGCTTCTCCGATTAGTCAATGCTTTGCATGATCATCCTCTCAAGGAAAATGAAATACTTGATATCTTTTATAATGGACTAATCGATGCTTCCAGAGACCACCTGGATAGTTGTGCTGGTTGTGTTTTCAGGGAAAGAACTGTTGATCTAGATGAATTGTTATTGAATAATATGTTGAGTAATGAAAACAATTGCACACTTCTTGAACCAACTCCTAAGCCAACTCCGAAGAAAAGGGGTATTCTATCTCTCAGTCCCGAAGATATGCAAGAGGCAAAGAAATCTATAAAAGAAAAGGGTATTAAAGCTGAAGATGTTAAGAATTTACCACCTATTGAAGAAATACATGGTCTTGATAAGCCGACACAGGTAGTAAAGGTAAATTCTCTCTATAGATTTGATGAAGGTGATATTCCTCATTACAAGTCTTCTAGTCAATGCTTGGATGAGTTTGATAGTTTTATTGTTAAACAAGAAAACTTCAATGCTTATGTTGGTAGAATATTGAAACGCAATGCTTGTATGATTGAACACCTGAGTGATTATATGTCTGGAGTTAAAGGTAAACTTAAACTTATTAGTAAACATGCTTCCATGGTTACCACTCAAGCAGAACAAGTGCTTAAAGCTCAAAATGATTTTCTCAATTAATTAAATAATAAGAAAAATGATATTGTTGTTAGAGTTATGACTAGAGGGGGTAAAATGACTCAGGAACCTTTGTATCCTGAGGGCCACCCTAAGAGAATTGAGCAAGATTCTCAGAGAACTAATGTTGACGCACCTAGTCCTTCTAAGAAGAAGAAAAAGGAAAAATATAGGACTTTGCATGCTTCTAGTGAACCTGTTGTTGACACACCTGAGAATCCCAATTATATTTCTATTTCTGATGCTGAAACACAATCTGGTAATGAACATGAACCTAGTGATAATGTTAATGATGATGTTCATGTTGTTGCTAAACCTAGCAATAACAATGACGTAGAAATTAAACCTGTTGTTGATCTTGATAACCCACAATCAAAGAATCAACGTTATGATAAGAGAGACTTTGTTGCTAGGAAGCACGACAAAGAAAGAGAACCATGGGTTCAAAAACCCATGCCTTTTCCTCCTAAACCATCCAAGAAAAAGGATGATGAGGATTTTGAGCGCTTTGCTGAAATGATTAGACCTATCTTTTTGCGTATGCGTTTGACTGATATGCTTAAAATGAATCCTTATGCTAAGTACATGAAAGATATTGTTACAAATAAAAGAAAGATACCGGAAGTTGAAATTTCCACCATGCTTGCTAATTATACTTTTAAAGGTGGAATACCAAAGAAACTAGGAGTTCCAGGAGTACCAACTATACCATGCTCCATTAAAAGAAACTATGTTAAAACTGCTTTATGTGATCTTGGAGCCTGCGTTAGTGTTATGCCTCTCTCTTTATATCGTAGACTTGATTTGAATAAGTTGACACCTACTGAAATATCTTTGCAAATGGCCGATAAATCAACTGCTATACCTGTCGGTATTTGTGAGGATGTGCCTATTGTGGTTGCAAACGTTACTATTTTAATGGACTTTGTTATTCTTGATATTCCCGAGGATTATAGTATGTCGATTATCCTTGGTAGACCCTTTTTGAATACTGCAGGGGCTGTTATTGATTGCAAAAAAGGCAATGTCACTTTTCAGGTCAATGGTAATGAGCATACGGTACACTTTCCGAGGAAACAACCTCAAGTCCACAGTATCAATTGTATTGGAAATTTTTCAATGATTACTATTGGAGGTTTTAAATTTCCTCTTCCTACTGTCAAGAAGAAATATGATATTCTTATTGTTGGGGACATGCATATCCCTGTTGAGGTAACTTAGTGCTATTCGAAGATTCTCCGGTTTCATGCGATTCAGAATGAGTTTGTTAACAGGACTTGATCAACCTTGTTAGTGGATTCCTTTTGATGAGCATGAGATGGATGAAGTTAGAAAGCACAAGTCTCTGTACCCTCCTTTTACTTTCTGTTATTTAGACTAAATGAAGCAAAAATAGTATTTTTCTGTCTGTTTTCTGATTTATCCTTGCAATAAAAAAACCCGAAAATAAAAGTTCTCCAAATGTCCCGAAAATGAAATATGATTTTTTGTAGAATATTTAAGAATATTTGGCACTAAGAACACATCAGGGGGGCACACCACCTGGACACAACGGTCTAGGGCGCGCCCTCCCCCTTGGGCGCACCCCCTGCCTTGTGGGCCCCACATGGCCCCCCTCCACTTATTCCTGCACCCACACACTTCGTCTTCCTCCAGAAAAAAACACCACACAGCTGAAACTCGTGTCCTAGCTCGTTTTGCTGCGATTTTCAATCTCCTTGCTCAAAGCTTCATTCACAAACTGTTTTGGGGGATTGTTCTTTGGTATGTGACTCCTCCAATGGTCCAATTAGTTTATGTTCTAGTGCTTTATTTATTGCAAATTTTTGCTGCTAAGGTGATCCTGTTCTTGAGCTTGCATGTCAAATTTATAGGGCCCCAAGTAGTTCTAATGAATGTGTAGGTTCTAGGCACTTATGGGAGTGGTTGCTATCAATATTGTTGAGTTTTGTTCACTTTTATTGTGAGTCACTAAAAATTTCAGAAATTTTCAGAGGAAGAAAATGTTGAGGAGATTGTTGAGAGGCTCTTCGAGCCAAAGCTTGAAGGATAAACAAAATGAGAAGAATAAAAAGCCCAAATACAATCTGCCTCGCACTACGGAGGTTCGGCCGTGTGAATGGCCTTGGGAAGAATTCTTGAGAGCCGCCGGAATTTATGATGATTTTTATTACTTGGCTGAGAATGCAGGCCTCACTGACTTCCTCCACGACCAGCATGAACAGTATCTCCTACTCACTAATATTTTCATGCAAAAATTTTACTTTCATGCTAGGAAATCACCACCTTCAGTGGAGTTTCATTTATATGATTTTTGTCGGGTCTGCAAGATACCCTTTGAGGGCAACATAGAGGAACCACACCGTAATGATGTGGAGGGATTTATTAATGAAATTGATGTAGGGGAAACAAGAAAAGTTTTAGGTGCAAGAATTACTAGCATACATTTTCCTGTTCTACGTTACTTCGCAATATTTGCTGGTAGATGTTTAATTGGTCGCGGGAATAGTGGAAATCTTAGTGCCCCTGATATTGTTATTTTGCGCCATGCTTTGTTTCATGATACAACTTTCAGTTTAGGTGCTGTTATTGCTAAGCGATTAAGTCTGAACTGTATAAAGGGCCCCATCCTCTGTGGTATCTTTGCTTCGCACCTTGCTGCACACTTTAATATACCTATTAGGCATTATGATAAAGAAGAAAAGTTGCCGCCCTCTGTTTTTCTAGATTATAAGAGTATGGTAGCACATGATTTTAATGTTAAAAATAAGAAGAAACTGCTTATGTATAATTTGATATTTGATAAAAATTATTGTGAGATTATTACCTTGCATGCGCCCTCTTTGTTTAACATATTTTCAGGCACGTACCTCATCTTGCTGGAGGCCATTTACACATACTGGAGCCTGACACCAGCTCCAGAGCCTGAGCCCGAACCACGACTTGACCCTTATTGACAGTCCGTTTATCAGTGGGATCCGGAGGAGATCGCCAACTAGTGGCACCCAGATGACACTCCTCCGCACACGGAAAAGGCAGCTTTGATTCGTGGGATTAGACCAACTTAGGCCAAAAGCCTAAGCTTGGGGGAGTATGTATTTCTCACCGACATTACATTCATGTTCACACGCTCATTCTAGTTGTCGATGCTCATACTTTTTCATTGTACTATCCATGCTAGTTTATTCTCTTTTCTAAGCTTTTTTCTTGTGTGTTTGAAAAACCTTAAGAAAAACCAAAAAATTTAGTTATATCTTTTAGCTAGTTTACTTTCCATGCATGTAGTAGTAGTAATTAAAAGAAAACTCAAAAATATTTCTCATTCTTCTTTTGCTTGTTGGGAGCTTTCCCGTGTAAATAGTTTTATTTCTTTTCTTTTCTTTGGGGGTTGAGAGGACAAGACCATGATGAAAATGTTGAGTGGCTCTCATTTGCATTATTATTGATTTAACCAAGAGCCCATATTACATTGTCTTCTCCCTTGTCTTAAATTCTTGTAGATTCCAGCTTAATCCAATGCACATGCACTATTATTATTATCCACACCGTTCGGTCGTGCAAGTGAAAGGCAATAATGACGATATATGATGGACTGATTGAGATGAGAGAAGCTGGTATGAACTCGACCTATCTTGTTTCTGTAAATATGATTAGTTCATCATTCCTGATTCAGCCTATTATAAATGAAACATATTTGCAATGACAATTAGAGATTATAGTTGATCATGCCATTCTTAATTTTCTAGGATTTTATAATGGTTTACCTTGCATGCTAACATGCTATTAAAATGGTTGTGATGTGGTATGACAGGGTGGTATCCTCCTTTGAACGATTCGAGTGGCTTGACTTGGCACATGTTCACGCATGTAGTTGAAACAAAATCAACATAGCCTCCCCAACATTTATGTTCATGGTGATTTATATCCTACTCATGCTTGCACTCAGTGTTGATTAATTTTAATGCATGTTCATGACTGTTGTCGCTCTCTAGTTGGTCGCTTCCCAGTCTCTTCTAGCCTTCACTTGTACTAAGCGGGAATACTGCTTGTGCATCCACTTCCATAAACCCCAAAGTTATTCCATATGATTCCACCATACCTTCCTCTATGCGGTATCTACCTGTCGTTCCAAGTAAATTTGTATGTGCCAAACTCTAAACCTTAAAATGAAATTCAATTTTGTATGCTCCAACAACTCATGTATCAACTAGGGCTGTCTATATCTTCCATGCTAGGTGGGTAATTCTCACGAGGAGTGGACTCCGCTCCTCACTCACGAGAAAATGGTCGGTAAACGGGATGCCCGGTCCCATGCTCAAACCAAAATAATTGCAAACAAAACTCCCCCGGGATTGTTGTTAGTTGGAGGCACCTATTGTTTCGGGCAAGCCATGGATTGATGCTTGTTGGTTGTGGGGAAGTATAAACTTTACCATTCTGTTTGGGAACCGCCTATAATGTGTGTAGCATGGAAGATATCGAGATCTCTTGGTTGTTATGTTGACAATGAAAGTATGCCAACCAAAATATTATTTATCTCTGTTTCAAAACTCAAGCTCTGGCACCTCTACAAATCCATGCTTCCCTCTGTGAAGGGCCTATCTATTTACTTTTATGTTAAGTCATCATCCTCTTATTAAAAAGCAGCACTTGGAGAGCACCGCTGTCATTTGCATCCATTACTATTAATTTATATTGAGTATAACTATGACTAGATCTCTTTTACCATGAATTACAATGTCTAGTGAGTCCGTGATCTTCAGAGGTGCTCTGCATTTATGTTTTGCGGTCTTAGAAAGGGCTAGCGCGATACCATCTTGTTATATCATATTATAATTGTTTTGAGAAAGTGTTGTCATCCGAGATTCATTACTATTGCTCGCCAGTTGATTATGCCATTGATATGAGTAACATGAGACCTAAGTGTTATTGTGAATATGGTTAGTTCATAATATTTGCTGAAAAACTTGAATGCTGGCTTTACATATTTACAACAACAAGAGCAAACAAAGTTTGTAAAAGTTTTTCTTTAGGGTTAATTATCCTTTTGCCCTCAGTGGTGTCCATGTGCTTAGTTTTTCCCCTCAGATGCGAGTTGTGCTCAGTTTTGCCCCTAGTCCATGCACAGCTACTATGACGAGGCCAAACGGCCATATTTGAGTCCATTCCGTCCGCCGGCGTTAGTGGTTGTGGGTCCGGAGCTTACACGTGGGACCGCGTTGACGTGGGTCCGGAGCTGATATGTAGGCCCGTGCAACCAAATCCCCAAATCATTCGTAGGATTCCCAAATCACTCTTCCCTGCCGGCCAGCTGTCCTGCGCCGCCGCTGCCACCTGCGCCGCAGCCAGCAGCTACCCCGCCACCAGCTGCATGGACTACTCCGCCGCTACCGTCCTGCGTTGATGCTCCACCGCTACCTGCGACGCCCGCCACCTTCCTACGACGCCACGGGTGGGGCGCCCGCCACCTGCTTGACCCGCGGTGCAGCCTCCTTCCATGCGCCCAGCCGGAGCGCTCAAAGGTGGGGCTCTGCTGGAGCTGTTTGAACTAGGAGGAAGAACCCCAGGGCGAAATGGCGAGCAGGGGCGACCCCAGAGTATTTGGCGAGGCAGGCATCGGGCCGAAGATCCGTCGCATCCACGAATGGGTTCCCGAGGGGTAAGTCACACATCTTGTTTAGATTCAGCTTATTTGTGCATTTGGAAAGTCGATTCGAGTAGGTTTTCCCAATTAGTGTGTTGATTGCGTCTCTGTTTTTTGCCGGTTAGGATGGAGTTGCGGTTTTCTTTCTTGGTGCAAATTAGAAGGGACCGGTACATATTCAATGCAAAGGATAAGAAGAAATACTAATGAGGTTTCAATTATCGGTTGCCAATGGCTAGTAATTGGAGTTTCAGATAATTTGGGGAGGTACTTTGTAGCCAATATCCTTGGGGTTTGCTTGATGAAGTGGTATACAAATACTATGATGGGGAAAAGAAATGGGTGACAGTTAGTAATGATGAAGAGCTGGCTACCATGTTTGCTAGGCATAAAGAGAAACATAATTTTCATGTGAGGCTGCAAATTGATGTGCTTGAGCAGGCATTTGGACCTAGGATGGCGGGTGCAACATCTCGGGGAGAACCAAGTCGTCGTAATGGCATCTCTATCCAGAACAGTTCAGTTGGTGCACAGCGACGTGGTGGCTCGTCAAGTGTGGGCAACGGAGTAGGGCCCCCCTTGAAGTGGAGCCTGATGACTACAATTCTGGGGTTGATGAAGAGAAGTTATATTATGATGTTATTCGGAATTTATGACGGCCACCTCAGGCGAAAAACCAAGATGAGGCTCACAATGCAGTGCATGTGGATGATGACGCGGTGGGTGAGGACGAAGACCTTGCAGTTGTTGAATGGGACCCTTTGAACCCTCATATGGAAGAAGGTACAATTTTTGCATCCATGAGTGAGTGTAGAAATGCACTTGTGACATACTGCATCAAGGTAGAACGTACTTTCAAAGTTGACAAGAGCGATCAAGTACATTACAGAGTGCACTGTCCGACTAAGGGTTGTCCATGGAGGCTGCTCGCATCTAAAATGCGAAATGGCACTAATGTTCAGGTCAAAGTGAACCCTTGAAGCACACATGCCAGGAATCAACCCTTAGGAAGGATACAATCAGTAGAGCCAAGTCAAGATGGGTGGTAGAAGAAGTAAAGAAGTGGGTGAAAGAAAACCAGCAAGTGGGTCCAAAGGAATTGCAGAAGAACATCAAAGATAAGTTCAAGATAGATTTACCATACATGAGGTTGTTCAATGGTAAACAACATGCTATGGATTCTATTTATGGTAACTGGCAGGAAAGTTTCCAATTTTGTATTCATTTAAAGGTGAAGTGGAGAGGACAAGCCCAGGTAGTATTGTAGATATTGATCACCACACCGTGGAGTACACATTCAGGGGAGTGACAAAGACCAATGAATGCTTTAGGAGGGTTTTTGTCTGCTTTGAGGCTTGTCGCCGGGGTTTTTTGGCAGGCTGCAGGCCTTATTTGGCTATTGATGCCACTTTTCTCACAGGGAGGTTTAAATGGCAGGTAGTAGCAGCTTGTGCAGTTGATGCACACAGTTTTGTATTTCCAGTTGCCTACGGTGTGTTGGAGACAGAGTCCGAGGAAAGCTGGACTTGGTTTTTGCATAATCTGGGCCGGGCTATTGCACATCCCAATGGGTTGGTCATTCATACAGATGCCTGCAGAGGTTTAGAATTGGCCGTGGACAATATGTTCCCTGGAGTAGAGCATAGGGAATGCATGCATCACCTTGCTGCAAATTTCATGAAGAAATTCAAAGGAAAGGTGTATACCGACAATTTATGGCCAGCATCTTTGACTTGCAGTGTGAAGAAGCACAACTACCACTTGAGGCAGTTATACATGAATCCCAAAGTGAAAGAATACTTGGAAACACACCACTCCAAGTTATGGGTCAGAAGCCAATTCAGTGAACTGAGCAAAGTTGACTATGTGCACAATAATCTAGCAGAGTCTTTCAACTCAACGATCCGGAAACTAAAGGGTCATTATGTGGTGGATTTGCTTGACATGATAAGGATAGAATGCATGCAGAAGTTTCATTATCGTGCAGGAATAGCCGAGGCAAAATTCATGGGCCACATTATCATCCCTGTCGTGATGAATGAACTGAAGCAGAAAACAACAGGCTTGGAAATGAACATGACTCTTTTCTCGGGTACCATAGCAGAGATATCATATTTGGATAAAGAGAAGAGGGAATGGAGATATCCAATAGATTTAGAAGCTAGAACTTGTAGTTGTAGGCAATGGTAGATAACTGGGTTGCCATGCATTCATGCCTTGTTTTTCACCACTTCTCTCCCAGGTCCAGCAGGGAACATACAGCAGGATGTGCATGATTACTACCCTGTTGCAAGGTTCAAAGCCACATATGCTTAAGCCTTGCCTGCTATGGAGGGAAAACAACAATGGGACATGGTGGACCCTGGATTCAAGCTTTGTGCTCCAGTTCTGAAGGGAGCAGCAGGTAGACCAAGGAAGAGTCGAATCAGACCTCGTAACGAAGGAGCTGGACTTGGTGCAAGGAAGCGTAAGTGCACAAGGTGTGGTGGGTCTGGTCATTTCGGTAAGTATTTTGATAACACGGTAGATCCAGCGTTCGGAGAGAGTTTCAATGAAGGCTTTGATGAAAATGTTGGTCAGCAGTCGGTTGCCTCAACAGATGATGGAAATGATGGTCAACAGCCAGTTGCATCAGATGAGGGTTTTGACGAGGATCCAAATGATGATGGTCAACAGCCTCATGATTTTGATGATGATCCAAAATATCCTCCAAATAATGATTCAAGTGAGGCTCCAAATGGTGATCATGGTGATCCAAGTGAGGCTCCAAATGGTGATCATGGTGATCCAAGTGAGGCTCCAAATGATGATCCAAGTGAGGATCCAAATGGTGACCAACCTTTTATTCTTGTGAGTTCTGCTAGGTATGTAAATCTTGCAAGGGTCAAATACTAAGGTGCACGAGGAGCAAAGTGATGGCAAGAAGCTCAAGGAATAGACAGAAGCCCCAATGCTATGAATAATTATGGAACATTATGAATAATGTTGTATTTCTGTTGGATGATGTTGGATCTATGTTAGAACTATGTTTGACATGATGTTTAACTCTGTTGAATGATGTTTGAATGAGCACATGTTTGAATCAGCACATGTTTGGCTGATTTAAATCTGTTGTATTTTTTAAAAATTTGTTTTGCTCATTTGAATTCTGGTCAAACTTAACTTTGACCAAGATTTAAACAAGTCTAAAACATCAAAATGAAAAACTAAGGCTGGATCCTTCTTAGTCAATCCAAAATGAAGCTGTGGTCAGGTTTTTGAAATTTTCATGAAAAATGTGCTAAAAATAGGGGTCCAAAGGTAGGGTAAACGACCTCATTTCTAAGCAAGGTTTTTTTCGACCTTGTCGAAATCAGCCAAATAACTTTCCTACACATATATTCTATATATACAGACTATGTGCAGTGGTTTTTCCATTTTTTGAATTTTTTTAATTTATTTGCTCATTTGAATTCTGGTCAAACTTAACTTTGACCAAGATTTAAACAAGTCTAAAAGATCAAAATGAAAAACTATGCCCGGATCCTTCTTAGTCACTCCAAAATGAAGCTGTGGTGAGTTTTTTTTTGAAATTTTCATGTTCATTTCCCCAAAACACTTCTCTTCACTTCATACAAGAGAGTTTGAGATACTCGAGATATCACATAATACACATGAACTTATCATTTAAATGTATGTAAACCTTGTTTATCAACTGAAATCGTTAGTATATGACATAAGAAGACTATGTGCGCAGGTTTTTTATTTTTTTGATTTTTATTTAATTTATTATGCTCATTTGAAATCCAGTCAAACATAGCTTTGACCGCTCAAAACCCTTCCCAAACCCCGCTAACCCTAGCACTAAACAAGGACCGTCCATCTAACCCTAGCGGCGATCAAGGGCCGTCGTTCTAACCCTTCTAGAAGGAATCTGCGGGGAGGAGGGGAGGCGATCCGCGAGATGCAATCTGATTGGCTGGGAGATTGTTTTTAAACAGGGCGTGCTGGATGGACCGTTGGACCGTCTCGTTGTCTGGGCCTGAGACCGCAGTAAATAGCCCGTCTCAGCCTTTCCAGGCCTTGCATGCATGGGAGGCAGTGACGTGGGTTTGCATGCGCGGTAGGCGGACGTGCATGCATGCGAGCGAGGCGAGCAATGTGCGCTAGGCAAGCTAGGCTAGCGAGGCGAGCTAGGTGGCCATGCACGCATTACGGCAGTGGTTCAGGGCAGCGAGTCAGATGCACGGGCATGGTCAAAGAGCTATGCAGTGATTCAGATGCACGCACGTGCCCCATGCATCGTTTTCATGCAAAAATTAAAGAGTGCAAAATGTAACGGATACACACACGTGTCTGGATTCACACACACACCGTTCTCATCCTTTCTCTCTTCCTCTCCCACCCACAGGCCTATAAATGGGGTGCCTCTCTTCCTCTCCCACCCACAAGCCAGATCTGATCCATCATCTCCAACTTCAAACACCCAAGCGACCGAGCCCTCCCCAAGCGAGACCAAGTGAAGATGCAGTTCAATGGGCCGACCTTCAACCGTCCGCCTGTCATGCCGGAGCTGCGCTACCCACCGGGCGTGCTCGTGGAGAGTGAGATCCGTGTGTGTGCTATTTCAAGGTGGAGGGGTTCCGTCGAACTCACCCGCGCCTTCCTCAGAGCCGGCTATGCCCACCTCCCACTGGGCTCGCCTAGGATGTTCACCCTCAACGAGGTTCGAGACCGCGGCGGCATCCTTTTTGATGCGTCCACTACTACACTAGCAAAAGTTGATCAAGCTACAAATTCTAATATGAAAATGATGGGCGCCATAGCACATGAGATTCCACCGGCACATGAGATTCCACCGGAAGATGATGTGAAACCCAACTTCAGAACGCCTTCACAGCAAATTCTTATTGGATCGGTCCTCATCAATTATTATCCAGAGTCCTTGGAAATAAATCCCAGTGCACGACCCAGGAACCTATCCGAAAAGCATCAGGTTACCAAGATGTAGCAAGTATATTTTATGCGTGCGGCCTTCTAGTATTTAGTTAAGAAAACATGTCAGAGTTGGTAAGTACTAGGACGTGCTAGTACAGAGTACTACTAGTTGTTAGGGGTTAAAGCGTTTTTTAAATAGGGAAAGACCTTGCCGATTAGGCAAGTAACAGAGTCCTGGTCGGTTAGTACTTAGAGCCTATGCGCTCCTTAAATAAAAGGATACGGCCGTGTAACAAGATCAAATTGGTTTTTAGTCGTGAGTTACATAAAGCTACAGAAAACGTCCCATGTCGGGGGACATCAAATATCTTTGTTGCTGATCTGTGAGGATTTTGTTGCTGCTGCGCGTGGAGTTGATCTAATCTATTCGACGCTAGTTTTGATCTTATGGTCTTGCATCTTCGCGTGACCGAAATTTCTTATTGCCACTGCTAGTACCGTGAAAGGTTGGCCCGACGAACGACTCGCCATCTAGTCGAGTCTTTATCAAGTGGTATTCAGAGCTAAGGTTGTTCACGGTATTTTGTTGATCAAGATGTCGACCTCGGTCAACAAGGAAGACGAGGTTGTTGCTAATTCTCAGGAAATTGTACGTCCAGTGTACGCGGATGATATTCCTCAAAATATTCGGGATGGTTTTGACCACACATGCAACTACATCAAGCAATGTCATGATGCGCTCGGCAAAAGGATAGATGTCCTGATCACTCGGTTTGATGGTTTGGCAGATATCATCAATATGCCGGCATCGAATTCTGCACCACCACAGACTGCTCCGGCTGCTCCACTGCATTATGCACCACCAGCTCGCGACGGACATACCGGCGTGCATGATCGCCGTTTGGCGGCACACCCTCATGCTGGAGATGATGGTTTCGATGATGGCATTGACCATGCGGGGTACGCGCCACGACCACGACACTATGAGCCTCGTCCCGAAACATCCGTTCGTGGTGGAGTGCATGACCGAGTTGGTCAAGCTGTGCGTGTGCCTTTGGATGATGGAATTGGGCGCATAAAAATTTCAATCCCTTCGTTCTCCGGCAAGTGCGAACCAGAAGGCTATTTGGAGTGGGAGATGCGTGTTGATCAAATTTTTGATGCCCATCATTATAGCGAGGAGAAGAAAGTTCAACTTGCTGGAATTGAGTTCACCGAATACGCGCTAATTTGGTGGAATCAAATTTGTCGTTCAAGACATCGGCCGACGACTTGGCGAGGTATGAAAGAATTCATGAGGCGACGTTTTGTTCCTGAGCACTATAAAAGAGATATGTACAACAAGTTGCAGCGGCTCTCTCAAGGTAATATGAGTGTTGATGAATATTACAAGGAGATGGAATTGCTTATGATACGTACAGGGACAACGGAGGATCCGGAGGCGACTATGGCTCGTTTCTTTAACGGGCTAAATATCGAGGTGCAGGATCGTGTTGAGATGGTGGTCTACTACAACATACAAGATCTTGTGCACCAAGCTGTGCGTGCGGAACAACAGATTAAGCGACGCCAAGTCAACATTGTTCCCACTACCACTTTGAACACATGGCGACGCTCGCAGTATAAGAGTGAGGATGTCGGTCCTAGCTCCAGGGCGACATCATCAAATCGCTCTCATGGTTCCATGCAAAAGGATGCTTCAAAATCAGGACTGTCGATGGTTGATTCTAGTGCACAGTCGACCGGACGCACTAGTGACATAGAGTGTTTCAAGTGTGGAGGAAGGGGACATATGAAGCGTGAATGTCCTAATGAGAAAAGAGTGTTGCTCACGAGAGATGGCTATGCATCCGCTAGTGATGAAGAGGCAGTTTCTGACACTTCTGGTGAAAAATCTGAAGATGTTGAAGATGTGGTTGCGAGTTTTGAAGCTGCTGAATCATATCCATCTTTGATGGTGCAACGGGTGCAAGAAGATCGCATTGAGGATAAGGGGCAGCGATGGAATATTTTTCAAACTCAATGCAAAATCAACAACACTAATTGTAAGTTGATCATAGATGGAGGAAGCTACACCAACGCAGTCAGTAAGGGATTGGTGGAAGCTTTGGGGTTACCTGCATGGAAGCACCCTCAGCCACACCGTGTTGAGTGGTTATATCAGTCTGGCAAACTGAAAGTTACTCACAAGGTGCGTGTCCGTTTTTCTGTTGGCGACTATATCGATACAATTATCTGTGATGTGTTGCCAATGGATGCATGTCATTTGTTACTGGGGAGACCATGGCAATATGACCGTTGTGCCACACACGAAGGCCGGTCCAACACTTACTCCTTTTGGGATGCTGGAAGACGACGTGTGTTGCGGACTATGTTTGCGGGAGAAATCAAAATAGATACAAATGTTTCACTGGAAAAGAAGGTCATGAAGTTTAGCGCAAAACCGAGGACGGTTTTGTTTCAAGGAGGAGGGGATGATGCGTCCACTCCTACACTAGCAAAAGTTGATCAAGCTACAAATTCTAATATGAAAATGATGGGCGCCATAGCACATGAGGTTCCACCGGCACATGAGATTCCACCGGAAGATGATGTGAAACCCAACTTCAGAATGCCTCCACAGCAAATTCTTATTGGATCGGTCCTCATCAATTATTATCCAGAGTCCTTGGAAATAAATCCCAGTGCACGACCCAGGAACCTATCCGAAAAGCATCAGGTTACCAAGATGTAGCAAGTATATTTTATGCGTGCGGCCTTCTAGTATTTAGTTAAGAAAACGTGTCAGAGTCGGTAAGTACTAGGACGTGCTAGTACGGAGTACTACTAGTTGTTAGGGGTTAAAGCGTTTTTAAATAGGGAAAGACCTTGCCGATTAGGCAAGTAACAGAGTCCTGGTCGTTTAGTACTTAGAGCATGCGCGCTCCTTAAATAAAAGGATACGGCCGTGTAACAAGATCAGATTGTTTTTTAGTCGTGAGTTACATAAAGCTACAGAAAACGTCCCATGTCGGGGGACATCAAATATCTTTGTTGCTGATCTGTGAGGATTTTGTTGCTGCTGCGCATGGAGTTGATCTAATCTACTCGACGCTAGTTTTGATCTTACGGTCTTGCATCTTCGCTTGACCGAAATTTCTTATTGCCACTGCTAGTACCGTGAAAGGTCGGGCCGACGAACGACTCGCCATCTAGTCGAGTCTTTATCACTTTTACTGCTCACAGTCACCTTCACCAACCCGTTTGATGCGCGCGAGCTCCTCGGCCAAGTCTTTTGGTGCGGCTGCAAGGCCATCTTCTTCATCGTGTACAACATCTACACCAACTACGAGAGCATATTCCCCACTTCAGTCCAGATGCACTCCCTTCCCTACGAGGAGGAGGAGGAGGTGTGAAGTTGAAGACGGTGTTGAAGGGGCACGCGGCCAAGGTGGAAGAAGGAGGTGAAGATGAAGATGTTCAAGCCCGGAGTCAAGCTCGTCATGTTTCGTTTTTATTTTATTGCTTTTCTATGTCATGTCGTGTCATGTTTCTTCATGTGTCCGTGAACTTATTATTATTGCTTAATGTAAGGGTACGGTTTGTTGCATATTATCTAAGTTATTAGGGTTTATTATGTGTGTTAAAAATGTCCGTGCCCAAACATACCATTTCTTCCCTAAACCAAGTCATGAATTTGGAGAACTTGTGGTTTTCATTAATGAAAATCAGAGGGGGTGAGAAGCCCTCTCTTTCATTCAAAAAAAAACAAGTCATGGACTAACATGCAAATTTATTCCCTTTAAATCCTAAACCAAGTGCCACTCTAACCCTAAACCAAGTGCCACTCTAACCAAAATCATGTGGCAGTGCAAACATACGTTTTCAACCTTCCAACCCTCCAATATTTCAGTGCAAAACAAAGGAAAACCACTATCACGCGTGTGCAAACATTCATGGTTTCACTATGTATACCTTCCTTCCCTAACCATGTCAAACTCTTTCCATCTGTCCTAGCGGTTACCAGCGAAGCCCTAAACGCCAGAAACCCACGCGGTCCTGGGTTCGAGCCCCCAGCCACACCAATTTTTTGTGCATTTTCCACCTTCATTTTTTAGACAAATTATTTTTTCTCAATGTAATGCCCTTAAAAATGTTCATTTATTTTGGCACCAGGTGTAAACCTCTACCAGAGCTGAGGCACATTTTCCATGACATTTTGGTCTTTCATTTAAATCACGGTGTATTTGAATTGGAGTAATTAAATTGCTATTAAATATTTAACAGCTCCAAAAAATTTCTAACCTTAATTGTTTGGCTCTGGAATAATTCAATTAGCTTCCACAAAAAGTTTCAGCATTATGATTTACTGCCTAAATTAAATCAGAACAGAAAACAGAAAACCTGCAAGAGAACCCCTGAATAGGCCTAATTGGATGCAGTTGGCCCATTAGTCTAGCCTGCACTTGGCTCTACGCTCTGAATTTGGCCCAAGAGCAACCTTTTTTTGACAGAAAGGCAGAGCAGAGAGCTGCATTTCATTGATCAAAAGTTTCTGAATTCCTCATTTCTTCTCCTTTTTTCAAGATATTTAAATATTGATCACTTCTTCTCTTTTTTTAACATTTAAACAACTTTGGCCAACATTTAAACTAGGTGAATTTTCTGATACAATTTCAAGCTTACAAATTCCTCCATAATTCATGCCTTTCCATACATTTTCAACATTACAACCAGTGCGATTACCATACCTACAAATGCCCAAAAGTATTTGCAAATGCTTCCTAACCTTCTTCTTCAACATTCTAAGCTCAACAGCTAGCTCTCTGTTAGTGCGTGCTTCGCCCTCCATCTCTTCTTCCGGAGCTTGTTCTGTGGCCACTGCCGTTCGTGGCAGCATGCACAACCATTCTTCATGCTCTTCTTGCAATTCATTCATTAGAGTCTTGGCCAGAGCATCGACCCAAAGAAAGAAGCATGTCACCTACATGAACACCACACAGATCAACCCATTGCTCAAAGATCCCGACCACGAAAATGGTGCAATTGCCCCGATTCTTACCCCATTCTCGCTGCACACGTAGAACGGACGATTCTGGTTCCTTGGTGTGTGAGAAACCCTCCGAACAACACCCGCCCAGCACCGCGGATAGACAAAGACATGCATGTCCACACGCGCCCAGCTCTGCATCCGCGAGGTCGCGCGGGTGCTTGAGGAAGACATGGAGCTAGGAGCCGAAGGGGATCTCAATGCCTCCGCGCCCTCCACAGCTAGCTTCCCACCGCCTCTCTCTCTCTCTCTCTCTCTCTCTCTCTCTCTCACCGTGGTCACCGTCGTGCTCTCTGTCGCCGTGGTCGCCGCTGTTGTGTGTTGCCCGCTTATATAGCACACCCGCAACGGCTCTCTGCTGGGTCCTACAAGCCATGCGTGTAATGGTTTGAATAGAATTGGTCGTCTCTGCCGCCTGGTCCCACCTGTAAGGACCGAGTCAAAACATTGACCTGACGGAGACGGCAGAGTTCATGGAACGAGTCGGTGCGCACGGGCTAGGGGCAAAGCTGAGCACAATTCGCATCTGAGGGAAAAACTGAGCACATGGACACCACTGAGGGCAAAAGGATAATTAACTCAATTTTTATTTCTCTCCACATAAGCAAATTTCTTCTCATGATTAGTAGTGGGAGCAAACTCAACAAAATAACTATCATGTGAGGCATACTCCAATTGAAAATTAAAAATCAAGATGACAAGTTTCATGGTTATTATTATTCTTTATAGCATACATGTCATCACGATAATCATCATAGATAGCAACTTTGTTCTCAATTGGAACCTCTTCCGAAATAGTGGAGTCATCACTAAATAAAGTCACGACCTCTCCAAATCCACTTTCATGATTATAATCATCATAAATAGGAGGCATGCTATCATCAAAATAAATTTGCTCATCAAAACTTGGGGGACAAAAAATATCATCTTCGTCAAACATAGCATCCCCAAGCTATACTTTACCTAGTGCAAGTTCTCTCAACAATGATAACATAATTGGATCATATAACAATCCCTCAACGTGCAACAAAGAGTCACTCCAAAGTCACTAATAGCGGAGAACAAACGAAGAGAATATTGTAGGGTATGAAACCACTTCAAATTTATTCTTTCCGATTAATCCATTGGGCTATTCCTATAAGTGTCACAAACAGCCCTAGAGTTCGTAGTAAAATAACACCTTAAGGCACATATCAACCAAAACCCTAATGTCACCTAGATAATCCAATGTCACCACAAGTATCCACATGTTTGATTATACGATATGCATCACACAATCTCAGATTCATCTATTCAAACCAACACAAAGAACTTCAAGAGTGCCCCAAAGTTTCTACCAGAGAGTCAAGACGAAAACATGTGCCAACCCCTATGCATAAGTTCACAAGGTCACTGAACCCACAAGTTGATCACCAAAACACACATCAAGTAGATCACGTGAATGTCCCATTGTCACCACAGATAAGCACATGCAAGACATACATCAAGTGTTCTCAAGTCCTTAAAGACTCAATCCGATAAGATAACTTCAAAGGGAAAACTCAATCCATTACAGGAGGTAGAGGGGTAGAAACATCATAAGATCCAACCATAATAGCAAAGCTCATGGTACATCAAGATCGTGCGAAATCAAGAACACGAGAGAGAGAGAGAGAGAGATCAAACACATAACTACTGGTACATACCCTCAGCCCCGAGGGTGAACTACTCCCTCCTCATCATGGAGAGCGTCGGGATGATGAAGATGGCCACCGGTGATGGTTCCCCCCTCCGACAGGGTGCCGGAACAGGGCCCCGATTGGTTTTTGGTGGCTACAAAGGCTTGCGGCGGCGGAACTCCCGATCTAGGTTTCTTTTCGGTTTTTTTTTGTATTCATAGGAATTTTTGGCATCGGTTTCATGTCAGGGGGGGATCTGCGAGTCAGCCACGAGGTAGGGGCACGCTACCAGGGGGTAGAGCGCGCCCCCAACCTCGTGGATGACTCGGGACTCTTCTGGCCCAACTCTTTTGCTTCGGGGGCTTCTTCTGGTACATAAAAAATCTCAATAAATTGGCAGGTCAATTGGACTCCGTTTGGTATTCCTTTTCCGTAAAACTAAAAAACTAGGAAAAACAGAAATCTGACACTGGGCTCTAGGTTAATAGGTTAGTCCCAAAAATCATATATAATAGCATATAAATGCATATAAAACATCCAAGATGGATAATATAATAGCATGGAACAATAAAAAATTATAGATACGTTGGAGACGTATCACACACTACATGCCTCGATATCACAATTACACGCTCAAAATACCATGGGCAGCTATGGGGCTTAATCACTAAGAGTTTGGTTCGACCGTACCATGGCACAATGCGTCTTTGGACGACAAACAGGTACCGTCAAGGACCTAGGCGGCATCAAGCCTCACCAACGAGCGATCTCTCGAAGGCTCCTTTTTAAGGAGTTGCCTCCGGACAACCACCCCATGATGATGATCCTCCCAACAAAAGCAAAGGCACATATGTGCAGTAGGGCACAGTTCGGCAATTAACCCACACATCAAGGCCCTACGTAAACCATTCATTTGTAATTTTTTCCTCTTCTTTTATAAAACAATGTATACTTTCTGACACTTCGTTTGGCAGTTCGAGTTGTATGACTAAACATCATGAGCACATGGGAAATAACGAAAGCCTTTTCAGGTCCTTATACAATTATTCATGCTACGCTCTTTCCCGCCCCCACTCTTCGATCTTGTCTTGAACTCGTATGGCACATATTTGCCCTCACATGCAAACCGGCTTATAGACCGGGGGCTTGGCCATAAAGCTCGCCCCGCATGCTAAGTCCAGCACCCTACTTTCTAACGTGTCTGGTGTCTCAGATATTGCATTATATGCACTAGTTCCGAATTATGTCTTGGGTCAATAGTTGGGTTGCCCGACTCCTGTCCTTACCTTCTTACGTTCCACATGTTCGACTAAGAAGGTAAAGGGAGAACCACTGCGGTTGTACTTCCGCCTTGTTTGGTTAAGTACCTGAGTGGACAAAGCTGAAAACTAACTGTTATAATAGGCGCGAACTGGTCAGCAATCGGATGATTGGTATTAAACCTACAATCGTTGGCGATTAGACCATGTAACACGAAGGGTTTGTCCATGCACAAAACATGTGGTAGATGCCTAGCCCTTAGGTTCGCAATGAATCTCCCCACACTGGGGACTGGTTAACAGCCCCCGCAGTCAAGCTCCTATGGCTAAGTGAAAGTCATAAAGCTGCATAGTCTGATTGCGTGGTTCCCCTCCTACACTACCGCCTCCGGGTGCCAAGACATCGGCTAAGGGTTATAGTACGGATCGCAGGACACCCCTTGTAGCATCTACATGGGGGTGAAGCCGACGACTGGAAACTTTCAGAATAAAATGGCCACACGGGAGTCAAAATTAACATACGCATTTGCAAGTATGATAAACCATACAAAACACAAACGCATTATAGAGCATTAAGGTTCAACCACAGTTTAATACACAACGACGTCAACTACTCAAGGTTTATATCCTTGGAACATAACGCTTATATGGACCAAGCACCATCCATCACGACAGCGAAGTACTGCTCTAGGTGCCTATGCTCCTTTCTAGTTGGGGGAGGTCCGGTGGCCATCTTGACGGGCTTGATCTTCGGCCAATGCACCATGGTCTTCGAGAGCACCATCTGATGTCTGCAAGAGCTATGTCGGTATTTTACCAAAGAGGAAGGGATTATGCAGGACATCAACGGTAGGTATTTCCCTCAATGACGAGACCAAGTTTATCAAACGAGTAGGAGAACCACGCAACATGACATAAACAGCCCCTGCACATACATAACAAATACTCGCAACCCGATGTGTTAAAGGGGTTGTCAATCCCTTTCGGGTAACGGCGCCAGAAATTGGCAAGGAGACGGGATAAAGTTGTAATAGATAGGATAAATGAGCGCAAATAAAATAAAGTGCAGCAAGGTATTTTTATATTTTTGATTTAATAGAACTGAAAATAAAAGCAAATAAAATAGATCGCGAAGGCAAATATATTAAAGAATAGACCCGGGGGCCGTAGGTTTCACTAGTGGCTTCTCTTGAGAAAAATAGCACACGGTGGGAAAACAATTACTCTTGGGCAATTGATAGAACTTCAAATAAGTATGACGATATCCAGGCAATGATTATTATATAGGCATCACGTCCAAGATTAGTAGACCGACTCCTGCCTGCATCTACTACTATTACTCCACACATCGACTGCTATCCAACATCTATCTAGTGTATTAAGTTCATGGAAAAAACGGACTAATGCAATAAGAATGATGAGATGATGTAGACAAGATCTATTTATGTAGAAATAGACCCCATCTTGTTATCCTTAATAGCAACGATACATACATGTTGTTTCCCCTTCTGTCACTAGGATCAAGCATCGTAAGATCGAACCCATCACAAAGCACCTCTTCCCATTGCAAGATAAATAGATCAAGTTGGCCAAACAAAACCCAAATGTCGGAGAAGAAATACGAGGCTATAATCAATCATGCATATAAGAGATCAAAGAAGACTCAAATAAATTTCATGGATAAAAACATAGATCTGATCATAAACTCAAAGTTCATCGGATCCAAACAGACACACCGCAAAAAGACTTACATCATATGGATCTCCAAGAGACCATTGTATTGAGAATCAAGAGAGAGAGAGAGGAATCCATCTAGCTAGTAACTATGGACCCGTAGGTCTACAATGAACTACTCACTGTCGGTGTACAAAAGTAGGGGCTCTCTTTTGTACCCCTTTACTTGTGCACGGGCAGTCAGAGCCGCGCCCGCGGCCACACTTAGCAGGGCAGAGGAGGGAAGCCTAAGGCGCAAGACAATCAAAGCAACACCAAGACCAGAGACACAAAAAGCAAGAGAGCGAGGTAGACTCCCCCGGCAAGACCCTTGCCGGGGCAGCCTCCGCAGCCCCGGCGAGAGCCTTGCCGGGGCAACTTGCCCAGCGCCAGCAGAGCGCGCCACCCTTGAGCCCAAAGGTTCCAACGCCATCAACCACATTGGAACCAAGGCTCGGGAGGCACCTCCATGGTGGCATGCAGATCTTCGTGAAGATCATAAACACGCAAGATCAGATGAGGACCATAAGAAAACGATCCTCGGCAAGATCCTTACCGAGGAAATCCACGAGACCTCCAGCAATATCCTTGCCGGGTACGACCGCGATGTAACGGCAAGACCCTTTCCGGGACCCCGACAAGACCCTTGCCAAGGATGTAAGCGAGGCTGCGGCCAGGCCCACATCTTCCAAGACTCCACCACCGTTCCCATGCAGCTGCCAGCTAGGCGAGCACCTGCGTGGCGACATGCAGCCTCTAGACCGACTCAGCAAGCACCTGCTTGGTGGAATGCAGATCTTCGAGAAGACTCTACCACCGCACCAGCCCAGCAGCCAGCCAACGTGACACTGCAATGCCTCATCAGCTCGGACGTGCGTCAAAGCCAGGTGAGGCGGCGACAGCTGGGACGAGCTTCCTTGCCGTCCCTGATAAAGCAAGAAGGGCACGTCGGCAGCGCATTAAATGTGTTTATCCAACAGTGCCAGAGGATTGACTTGGCCCCTGTACACCTTTCCACCTCCTGTGTGCCACTATGGCGACCCCTTTTTTCTATAAAAGGAGGCCCGAGGCGTAGGGGAGAGGGATTCGGATCTTTTGAACAAATCATGTGTCGTGGCTAGTTCAAGAGCTCGAGAACACTCAAATATACACCAAAGCAGGACTAGGGTATTACGCATCCTCGCGGCCTGAACCTGGGTAAACGATCTTTGTGCTCACTCCTAGACCTGCTCTTTCCACAACCCAGTGCCCGCCGACCGTAGTAGGGATTCCAGTGATCCCATAGGTCTCGTTTTCCACCGACACTAACGCATCATCGGAGAGGCACCAATGGACATGATGAACCCCTACGTGATGGTGTCTAGATTGTATCTAGTGTTTCTGGAACTTGCGTCGGCTGGAATTGATTTTTGTTGACTCTCCTAGGGTTTCTGGAATATTGGGGGTATTTATAGAGCAAAGAGGCGGTCGGGATGCCACCGAGGTGGGCACAACCCACCTGGGCGCGCCTGGGCCCCCAGGCGCGCCCTGGTGGGTTGTGCTCCCCTTGGAGCACCCCTCTGCTACTTTGTTTGCCCATACGGCGTCTTCTGGTCCAAAAAAATCCACAAAAAGTTTTGCTGCGTTTGGACTCCGTTTGGTATTGATTTCCCATGATATAAAAAACAAGCAGAAAACAACTCGCACTGGGCACTATGTCAATAAGTTAGTATCAAAAAATGATATACAATGATTGTAATACAACAGCGTGGAACAATAAAAAATTATAGATACATTGCAGACGTATCAGCATCCCCAGGCTTAATTACTGCTCATCCTCGAGTAGGTAAATGATAATAACAAATTTTTTGATGTGGAATGCTGCCTAACATGATCATCACATAATCTTTTCTTTGTAGCATGGACATTTGGACTTTATATGGTTCTAAGAAATAGTCTAGTTTTGACATGAAGAATTTAATACTCAAGCATATCAACAAGCAACCATGTCTTTCAAAATATCAACACTAAAGCAAGTTATCCCTAGCCCATTATGCTCAATCATTGATCCATTCATGAAACACACTCGAATATTAGCTAAACCCAGTGCTCAAATACGATCATAGTGCTACTTAGTTGCTGCCTTCTAAGATAAGATGGAGACTCAAATTCAAAATAAAAATTGCATAAAGTAAAAGAAAGGCCCTTCACAGAGGGGAGTAGGGATTTGTAGAGGTGCCAGAGCTCAAAGTGAAAATTGAGAGATAAAAACATTTTGGGAGGCATACTTTTCCCACCAATGAAAACGACTTAGAGTTCCCAATACTTTCCATGCTAGATACATCATAGGCGGTTCCCAAACAAAAAATAAAGTTTATTCCTTTTTCCACCATACTTTCACTTTCCATGGCTAACTGTATCCAAGGGTGCCCTCCATACCAACACTTTCCAAGGAATTTATTATTTTACAACATAAAGTAAATTCATTTTTCAATTCGAGACTGGGCATCCCTAATACCTTTGCCGTACTCTCGTGCAATGACAAGTGTATAAACACTCATCATGAGAATGACACATCTAGCATGGAAAACACCGGCCACCCCTCACCGCCTCGCGAGCGGTACGAGCACACAAAAGACAAATTTATTTTGGAAGTTAGAGATGGCACATGCAAATTTGCTTAGAACGGCACAGAAATACTGCATATAGGTACGTATAGTGCACTCATATGGCAAAAAAGGTTTAAAGGGTTTTGGATGCACAAGTGGTGATCATACTTAGTGCAAAATGAAGGCTAGCAAAAAGATTGAGAAGCGCCCAACCAAGAAACGAAAAATCTCGTACCGGAGCATTAAGCATAAGTAACATCGAATAATGCACCACAAGTAGGATGTAATTTCATTGGATAACTATTGACTTTCGTGCTTGTATAGGGAATCACAAACCTTAACACCAATATTCTTAGTAAAGCATAATTACTCATCAACATGACTCACATATCAGATCGTCATATCTCAAAACCATTACTAAGAACCAAGTTTATTTTGTCCAATGATCGTCATGAAAGTTTTTATTACATCCTCCTTGGATATCTATCACTTTGGAACTATTTTCATATGTTGCTTTTAATAAGCTCAAACAAATTTAAGTGAAGAACATGAGCATAATATTTCTTTCTCTCAAAATAATCTAAGTGAAGCAAGAGAGAATTTCTAAAAAAAATCACCAACTCCCAAATAAATCTAAGTGAAGCATGAGAGCATTTCTTCAAATATAACAAAGCACACCGTGCTCAGAAAGATATAAGTGAAGCACTAGAGCAATTCCAAGGCTCTAAATTTTTTAGTGAAGCATAGGAGCAAGCATAACATAATTTTGTCTCTCTCATAAGGTGTGTCCAGCAAGGATTCAAGAATTAAAACTCAGAGCAAAACAATCAAAGACTCATATCAAACATGACGCTCGAAGCAAAACTCATAATATGCAACGAATAAAAATATAGTTCCAAGTAAAATACCGATGGTTGTTAGAAGAAAGAGGGGAGGCCACTCGGGGGCATCCCTAAGCTTAGTTGCTTGCTACTTCTTGATTATTATCTTGGGGTGCCTCGGGCATCCCCAAGCTTAGCCTTCTGCTAATCCTTATTCCTTCATCCATCGTAAGATCACCCAAAACTTGAAAACTTCAATCACACAAAACTCAACAAAACCTTCATGAGATCCGTTAGTATAAGAAAGCAAACCACTACTATAAGTAATGTTGAAAACCCATTCATATTTTATTTTTGCATTATATCTACTTTATTTCAACTTTTCTATGGCAAAAACTCTTCAAAGAAAACCATAGAATCATCAAAACAAGCACACAACACAAAGAAAACAGAATCTATCAGAAATAGGACGATGTGAGCAATTTGTTTATTAATCTTCTGCAAAAAGAATCAACTCAAAAGCACTCTTCTGATAAAAATGAAAAATAATTTCGTGAGCGCAAAAGTTTCTGTTTTTCAGCAAGATGAAATCAAGTCTCACCCAATTCATCCCAAAGGCCTTGCTTGCCACAAACACTAATTTAAACCACAAAAACACATCTAACCAGAGGCATAATTGTGTATTTTATTAAAAACAACAAGAAAATCAAAAAGCAAAAATATACAAGTTTGGTTGCCTCCCAACGAGCGCTATCGTTTTATGCCCCTAGCTAGGCATAATGCGTAGGATCTAAGTTTTGTCATCTTTGTTCTCCAACTCTTCAAGCACACAACCGGATTTCTTTGGAGAATTGGCAAGTAAAATAGAAAAACTTCTAGGCATAAAGTTGAGAAATTCATTCTTATCCATAGGATCTCTTATAGCATCAACAAAATCCGGGTGAATACTAATCATTTTCAGACCTCCTTTATTATTACTAGAAGTTGCACCCTTGTTCTTAGAGTCTTGAGTAGCCTTGCTAATTTTTATAGGGGTCTTTTCAATAGTTGTAGCCGAAGCAAAAAGGCGTACTTAAATTACTAGAATTTCTTCAAGTTTATCAATCCGAGATGTGCTTTCTTCAATTCTTTCGTGAATTATGGCCCCCTTTTCTTTCTGTTTGTTTGCATGCACCGTGATGGTACCCTTATAACCCGAAATCTTAAGCTACAGATAAACATAACAAGGTTGTGCCATAAATTTAGCATAAGCCGGCCGTCCAAACAAAATTGCACTCAAAAACAAAAAGGGGAAGAACTATCCATAACAAAAAAAGGTGGTCAACAAGATTGCACTCAAAAACAGATCCGACGAGAAAACGGCGAACGAAAAAGAGGGCGAATAAAACGGCAATTTTTGTGAAGTGGGGGAGAGGAAAACGAGAGGAAAATGGCAAATAATGTAAATTGCAAGGAGATGAGATTTGTTATTAGGGACCTGGTTGATGTTGATGATCCTCCCCGGCAAGGGCACCAGAAATTCCTTTTGATGTCTGCTAGAACTACGTCGGAATTTCCCCAAAGAGGAAGGGATGATGCAGCGCAACAACGGTAGGTATTTCCCTCAGTGATGAGACCAAGGTTATCGAACCAGTAGGAGAACCACACAATACAACGTAAACAGCCCCTGCACACAAATAACAAATACTCGCAACCCGACGTGTTAAAGGGGTTGTCAATCCCTTTCGGGTAACGACGCCAGAAATTGGCGAGGAGACGGGATAAAGTTGTAATAGATAGGATAAATGGAGCGCAAATAAAATAAAGTGCAGAAAGATATTTTTGTATTTTTGGTTTCATAGAACTGAAAATAAAAGCAAATAAAATAGATCACAAAGGCAAATATATTAAAGAAGAGACCCGGGGGCCGTAGGTTTCACTAGTGGCTTCTCTTGAGAAAAATAGCAAACGGTGGGAAAACAATTACTGTTGAGCAATAGATAGAGCTTCAAATAATTATGACGATATCCAGGCAATGATCATTATATAGGCATCACATCCAACATTAGTAGACCGACTCCTGCCTGCATCTACTACTATTACTCCACACATCGACCGCTATCCGGCATGCATCTAGTGTATTAAGTTCATGAAAAAATGGAGTAATGCAATAAGAATGATGACATCATGTAGACAAGATCTATTTATGTAGAAATAGACCCCATCTTGTTATCCTTAATAGCAACGATACATACGTGTTGTTTTCCCTTCTGTCACTGGGATCAAGCACCGTAAGATCGAACCCATCGCAAAGCACCTCTTCCCATTGCAAGAAAAATAGATCAAGTTGGCCAAACAAAACCCAAATATCAAAGAAGAAATACGAGGCTATAATCAATCATGCATATAAGAGACCAAAGAAGACTCAAATAACTTTCATGGATGAAAACATAGATCTGATCATAAACTCAAAGTTCATCGGATCCCAACAAACACACCGCAAAAAGACTTACATCATATGGATCTCCAAGAGACCATTGTATTGAGAATCAAGAGAGAGAGAGGTAGCCATCTAGCTAGTAACTACGGACCCATAGGTCTACAATGAAGTACTCACGCATCATCGGAGAGGTACGAATGGACATGATGAACCCCCTCGTGATGGTGTCTAGATTGGATATGGTGTTTCTAGAACTTGTGGGGGCTGGAATTGATTTTCGCCGACTCTCCTAGGGTTTCTGGAATATTGGGGTATTTATAGAGCAAAGAGGTGGTGCGGGAGGCCACCAAGGTTGGCACAACCCACCTGGGTGTGCCTGGGCCTCCATGCGCGCCCTTGTGGGTTGTGCTCCCGTCGGAGCACCCCTCTGGTAGTTTCTTGGCCCATACGGTGTCTTCTGGTCCAGAAAAAGCCACAAAAAGTTTCACTGCATTCGGACTCCGTTTGGTATTGATTTCCTGCGATGTAAAAAACAAGCAGAAACCAGCAAGTGGCACTGGGCACTATGTCAATTGGTTAGAACCAAAAAATGATATAAAATGATTGCAAAACATGCAAGAATGATAATGTAACAGCATGGAACAATCAAAAATTGTAGATACGTTGGAGATGTATCACCATCAGAGCCCCTTCAATGCACGCCAAGCACTTGATGGTCTTAACTTGACCCATGCTACGTCTTGAGCTTGCGTTGGTTTTCCTCGAAGAGGAGAGGGTGATGCAGCGATAGTAGCGTAAGTATTTCCCTCAGTTTTTCATAACCAAGGTATCAATCCAGTAGGAGGCTCCTCAAAAGTCCCACGCACCTACACAAACAAACTAAGAACTCGCTACCAACACAATAAAGGGGTTGTCAATCCCTTCATGGCCACTTGCGAAAGTGAGATCTAATAAAGATAGTATGATAAGATAAATATATTTTTGGTATTTTATAATACAGATGCAAAAAGTAAAGATGCAAATAAAAGTAGATTGAAAGCAAATATGATAAAAGATAGACCCGGGGGCCATAGGTTTCACTAGAGGCTTCTCTCAAGATAGCATAAGTATTACGGTGGGTGAAAAAATTACTGTCGAGCAATTGATAGAAAAGCACATAGTTATGAGATTATCTAGGCATGATCATGTATATAGGCATCACGTCCATAACAAGTAGACCGACTCCTGCCTACATCTACTACTATTACTCCACACATCGACCGACTCATGTCTGCATCTAGAGTATTAAGTTCATAAGAACAGAGTAATGCATTAAGCAAGATGACATGGTGTAGAGGGATAAACTCAAGCAATATGATATAAACCCCATCTTGTTATCCTCGATGGCAATAATACAATACGTGCCTTGCAACCCTTCCTGTCACTGGGTAAGGACACCGCAAGATTGAACCCAAAGCTAAGCATCTCCCATGGGAAGAAAGACCAATCTAGTAGGCCACACCAAACTGATAATTCAAAGAGACTTGCAAATATAACTCAATCATACATAAAAGAATTCAGAGAAGATTCAAATATTATTCATAGATAAACTTGATCATAAACCCACAATTCATAAAATCTCGACAAACACACCACAAAAAGAGTTTACATCGAATAGATCTCCACAAGAACATGATTGATCCTTCCCATAGGTTATTTAATGGTGGAATCCGCAAGGTGCAAATTTAAAGAGCAATCATCAAGATCATGGAAACCTAGAATATCACATAAAGTTTTCGGAATCGTGGAAACACTAGCACCCAAATCACACAAAGCAAAACACTCATAATCTTTAATTCTAATCTTTATAGTAGGTTCCCGCTCATCATTAAGTTTTCTAGGTATAGAAACTTCCAAATTAAGTTTTTCATCATAAGATTGCATCAAGGCATCAACGATATGTTTGGTAAAAGCTTTATTTTGACTATAAGCATGAGGAGAATTAACAACGGATTGCAACAAGGAAATATAACCTTTTAAAGAGCAATTATCATAATCAAATTCCTTGAAATCCGAGATAGAAGGTTCAATATTATTAGAAGTTGAGGATTCTCCAATCTCACTTTTACCAAATTTAGCATTAAGATCTAAAGACTCCAAATTCTTGGGACGCCTTCTAGGAAAAGTTGATTCATCATCAGTCCAATAATCATCAAAATTCATATTGCAAAACATATATCTAATAGGAGACGCATCAATAACTTTAAGATCCTCATCATTATTTTCACCGAAACTAGAAGAACATGCTTTTATAAAGCTATCTCTTTTAGCACGCAATCTAGCAGTTCTTTCCTTACACTCATCAATGGAAATTCTCATTACTTTGAGAGACTCATTGATATCATGCTTAGGAGGAGAAGATCTAAGTTAAAGAGAATCAACATCAAGCGAAAGTCTATCAACGTTCCTAGCCAAATCATCAACTTTGAGCAATTTTTCTTCAAGCAAAGCATTAAAATTCTTTTGAGAAATCATAAATTATTTCACACTATTCTCAAAATCAAAGGGCATCTTATTAAAATTACCATAATAATTATTGTAGGAATTTCCATAATTATTAGAGGAATTACTAGGGAACGGTCAAGCATTAAAGTTTCCTCTATAAGCATTGTTTCCAAAACTATTCCTACCAACAAAATTCACATCCATAGATTCATTATTATTCTCAATCAAAGAAGACAAAGGCATATCATTGGGATCAAGAGGAGTATTTTTAGTAGCAAACATCTTCATAAGTTCATCCATCTTTCCACTCAAAACATTGATTTCTTCTATAGCATGCACTTTTTTACTAGAAGATCTTTCGGTGTGCCATTGAGAATAATTAGCCATAATATTATCAAGTAGTTTTGTAGCATCTCCTAACGTAATTTCCATAAACGTGCCTCCCACGGCCGAATCTAAGAGATTTCTAGAAGCAAAGTTCAAACCGACATAAATTTTTTGTATGATCATCCATAAATTCAAACCATGAGTAGGGCAATTGCGATACACCAATTCATTGTTTCCAAGATTGGGCAACATGCTCATGATCAAGTTGTTTAAAATTCATAATATCGTTCCTAAGAGTGATGATCTTAGCGGGAGGAAAATACTTAGAGATAAAAGCATCTTTGCAATTGTTCCAAGAATCAATACTATTTTTAGGCAAAGATGAAAACCAAACTTTAGCACGATCTCTAAGTGAAACCGGAAATAACTTAAATTTGACAATATTGTTATCCGTATCTTTCCTCTTTTGCATATCACACAAATCAACAAAATTGTTTAGATGAGTAGCGGCATCTTCACTAGGAAGGCCGACGAATTGATCTTTCATAACAAGATTCAGCAAAGCGGTATTGATTTCACAAGACTCAACATCATTAAGAGGAGCAATCGGAGTACTAAGGAAATCATTGTTATTGGTATTCGAGAAATCACACAATTTGGTATTATCTTGCGCCATGGCAACAAGTAATCCAACACACAAGCAAGCAGAAAAAGGCAAGCGAAAAAGAAAGAGAGGAGGAGATTGGGAAAGAGAGGGTGAATAAAACGGCAAGGGTGAAGTGGGGGAGAGGAAAACGAGAGGCAAATGGCAAATAATGTAAATGCAAGGGAGATGGGTTTGTGATGGGTACTTGGTATGTCTTGACTTGAGCGAAGACCTCCCCGGCAACGGCGCCAGAAATCCTTCTTGCTACGTCTTGAGCTTGCGTTGGTTTTCCTCGAAGAGGAGAGGGTGATGCAGCGATAGTAGCGTAAGTATTTCCCTCAGTTTTTGAGAACCAAGGTATCAATCCAATAGGAGGCTCCCCAAAAGTCCCGCACACCTACACAAACAAACTCAGAACTCGCAACCAATGCAATAAAGGGGTTGTCAATCCCTTCACGGGCACTTGCGAAACTGAGATCTAATAAAGATAGTATGATAAGATAAATATATTTTTGGTATTTTATAATATAGATGCAAAAAGTAAAGATGCAAATAAAAGTAGATTGAAAGCAAATATGATAAAAGATAGACCCAGGGGCCATAGGTTTCACTAGTGGCTTCTCTCAAGATAGCATAAGTATTACGGTGGGTGAACAAATTACTGTCGAGCAATTGATAGAAAAGCGCATAGTTATGAGATTATCTAGGCATGATCATGTATATAGGCATCACGTCCATAACAAGTAGACCGACTCCTACCTGCATCTACTACTATTACTCCACACATCGACCAACTCCTTCCTGCATCTAGAGTATTAAGTTCATAAGAATAGAGTAACACATTAAGCAAGATGACATGATGTAGAGGGATAAACACATGCAATATGATATAAACCCCATCTTTTTATCCTCGATGGCAACAATACAATATGTGCCTTGCAACCCTTTCTGTCACTGGGTAAGGACACCGCAAGATTGATCCCAAAGCTAAGCACTTCTCCCATGGCAAGAAAGACCAATCTAGTAGGCCAAACCAAACTGATAATTTGAAGAGACTTGCAAAGATAACTCAATCATACATAAAAGAATTCAGAGAAGATTCAAATATTATTCATAGATAAACTTGATCATAAACCCACAATTCATCAGATCTCGACAAACACACCGCAAAAAGAGTTTACATCGAATAGATCTCCACAAGAGAGGGGGAGAAGATTGTATTGAGATCCAAAAAGAGAGAAGAAGCCATCTAGCTAATAACTATGGACCCGTAGGTCTGTGGTAAACTACTCACAACTCATCGGAGGGGCAAGGATGTTGGTGTAGAAGCCCTCCATGGTCGATTCCCCCTCCGACAGAGTGACGGCGAAGGCTCCAAGATGGGATCTCGCGAATACAGAAGGTTACGGCGGTGGAAATTGTGTTTCGTGGTGCCCCTGGATGTTTTCGGGGTACGTAGGTATATATAGGAGGAAGAAGTACGTCGGTGGCCGCTCGAGGGGCCCACAAGACAAGGGCGTGCCCTACAGGGGCGGGGGGCTCCTATCTCATGGCTGCCTTGGCTGCTTCTTGACTTGCACTCCAAGTCCTCTAGATCACGTTCATTCCAAAAATCACGCTCCCGAAGGTTTCATTCTATTTGGACTCCGTTTGATATTCCTTTTCTTCGAAATACTGAAATAGACAAAAAACAACAATATGGGATGGGCCTCCGGTTAGTAGGTTAGTCTCAAAAATGATATAAATGTGTAAAATAAAGCCCATAAACATCCAAAAGGGGTAATATAATAGCATGGAACAATAAAAAATTATAGATACATTGGAGATGTATCAACCCACAACATCACATAGCTTCGCCACAAGACCAAATAGCTGCTCGGCAGGGGATCGGAGGGCCACAACCGGACACAAAGGTCCTTCATGGTCGGCTCCACTACTCGGTGCAGCGCCGTCAACTGTTTCTTTTGATTAACAAGGAGGGGAGGGTGCTCGCAGTCTTAAAATTGCGCCCAGAATAGCCTCAGGTCAGCGTCACCTTCTCGAGCCGCATAGTATCGTGACGCATTGGCCGCGCTCCTCGAGAGCTCTGCAAAGGTGCCTGTGGAGCGCTAGACTCGAGTAAGTAACGCGAATCTTTTGCCACCGAAGACACTTTGTAGTAAGTACTTCTTACCATTCGCAATTTGCTTTGCCTGACGGAGCTCTTCCCAAGCACCTCGCGCCTCTGTTCACGCTTCCTGAGCCTCTGTCTTCATCTTCGCCAGCTTGATGGCATGCTCTTTATTCTTCTGCTCAAGGTCCTCACATCTCGTGATGGCATCCTTGAGCTCTTGTTGCACCTCGGCCACCCTGGCCTCGTGCTTCTCACTATCAATTTCACCGATGTGAGCTCGGCGGCCGTTTGGTCGGCCGCCGCCTTCTGTTCGGCTCCGTCGATTTTTGCCTTCGGCAGCTTGGCCTTGAGGCTTTCAACCTCTGCAGCACCAGCTGCAGTGATTTTCTTGCTTATGGGGTCATCCCGAAAAGTTTACTTAAACGTAAACTATGCAAAGGACTATGTTTTGAACAGACTAACCTTGTGCTTTGTCTAGCTGCTTGTTTATGAGAGTGAGTTCTTCCTTGGAGCCCTTGAGCTTCTGAATGATCTCCACCAACTCAGCAGCATTGGCAACATCCGCCAACACCGAAGCCTGCAAAATAGAACCAAGATGATACTTCGACCAATGTCTTTCACTATTTTGATCCTTTGCTAGGTTTCTTTGCAACTTACTAGAGTCTCGGGGGCTGCCACATATAAGGATCGCTCAAATCTTACTTACAAAGGAAAAAAGCAAGCATTACTTTGTTTACCTTGAAGCCTGTTAGGAGACCACCGAAAGCATCTTTCAGTCCGCTGTTAACAGATCGAACATTTTGCAAAACCGCACCCATCAACGTGCGGTGTTCGACGACTATGGAGGAGCTTTTGATAGCCTCCTCCATCATGTCCGGCCATTTAGCCACACCCGTCCCTCGGTGTTCAGCACTGACGGCAGGGCCCCTGCTCCCCCTTCGGTGGAAGGTGGTTGCATCGCTTCGGAGGGCCGTTCAGGATCTGGAATTGTCGTCTGGGAGGGCATGGCTTCTCCTTGTCTTTTGTGGCCAAAATATTAGCCTCGGCCATGCCGATATCCCCACCCCCTCCCCCGTGTTAGGTACGGGTGGGGTCCTCTAGGGCAGCACCTTCCCGGTCTCTCCGATGACCGGAGGGGGCATAGAGTGCGACACACTTCCACTTTCCGCCAGATCGGATGGCGGAGAAGTGCCCTCTCCCATTTGGTCAGTAGGGAGGTCGCAGGGCGGGCTGCAGCACAAAAGAACACATAATTTTAGTAATGCGTTGGTAAAACTGATACCCGGACAAACTTTGGATTCTTACCTTTCAGCGTGGGGCTTGACTCTGGGAACCCGCTCTGAGGTCTTCTCCGAGGCTGCGGACTCCTTATCGAAGTCCGAGCTGTCATTAGGTATGATAGTTTTCCCCTCCCCCTCCTCTTCGGAGCTGGGGGAGGGTGTTCCCGTTCGGCTTCGGCCGACACCGCTCTCTTCTTGGATCTGAAGGAGTCACTCTCCTCTTCGTCCTCATCCTCATCCTCGTCTTGGACAGAGGCGGCCGCGGTGTCTCCGAATTTGCTATCCGGATGACCTATTGTGTGGGGGCCCTCCCTGGCCTCAGGTGCATTGTTTTTCTTCTTATCCTTTTTCCCTGGCACCTTGTAAGGCGCCGCGATCAACATCTCTTGTAACAAGGCCGACATTGGGTCTTCAATTAGTGGCGCTAGAAAATCCATCTCCTCAAATTTCTTAAGCCAGCCCTGGAAAACAAGATGAAGGAGCTGAGGATCATAGTGAGATAGTAAATATCCAAACACAAAAGGGACCATATTACATTACCTCCTTGGGGATTTCATACGTGTCCAGCATATCTATAATTTTTGCTTGTTCCATGTTGTTATATTAACATTATTGGATGTTTTACAATCATTTTATAGCAACTTTATATCATTTTTTGGGACTAACCTATTGACATAGTGCCTAGTGTCAGTTGTTGTTTTTTTTCTTGTTTTTTACTTCACAGAAAATCAAGACCAAACGGAGTACAAATGCAGCAAAACTTTTTGGAGATTTTTTCTGGACCAGAAGACACAAGATGGGCCAAAGAAGTACCAGAGGGGTGCCCCGAGGGGAGCACAACCCACCTGAGCACGCTTGAGGGCCCAGGCGCGCCCTGGTGAGTTGTTCCCACCTTGGTGGCCTCCCGCACCGCCTATTTTCTCTATAATACCCCGAAAATCCAAAAACCCTAGGGGAGTTGACGAAACACAATTCCAGCCGCCGCAAGTTCTAGAACCACCAGATCCAATCTAGACACCATCACGAAGGGGTTCATCATCCTCATTGGTGCCTCTCCGATGATGCGTGAGTAATTCATTGTAGACCTACGGGTCCGTAGGCAATAGCTAGATGGCTTCCTCTCCCTCTTTTGATTCTCAATACAATGGTCTCTTGGAGATCTATTTGATGTAACTCTTTTTACGGTGTGTTTGTTGGGATCCAATGAACTTTGAGTTTATGATCAGATCTATTTTATCCATGAAATTTATTTGAGTTTTGATCTCTTATATACATGATTACTTATAGCCTCGTATTTCTTCTTAAAATCTTTGGTTTAGTTAGGCCAACTAGATTAATTTTTCTTGCCATGGGAAGAGGTGCTTTATGATGGGTTCGGTCATGCGGTGTTTTTCCCAGTGACAGAAGGGGAGGCAAGACACGTATTGATCTCTGCTATTATGGATAACAAGATGGGGTCTATTCCTACATGAATAGATCTTGTCTACATCATGTCATCGTTCTTATTGCATTACTCCATTTCTCCATGAGCTTAATACACTAGATACATGCTGGATAGCAGTTGATTTGTGTAGTAATAGTAGTAGAAGCGGGTAGGAGTCGGTCTACTAATCTTGGACATGATCCTTATATAATGATCATTACCTGGATATCATCATAATTATTTGAAGTTCTATCAATTGCCCAACAGTAAATTGTTTACCCGCTGTATGCTGTTTTTCTCGAGAGAAGCCACTAGTGAAATATATGGGCCCCGGGTCTATTCTTAATCATATTGCTTTGAGGTCTATTTTTATTTGCTTTTGTTTACAGATCGATTATTCTGAAAACCCAAAAATACCTTGCTGTAATTTTTCCTTATTTATTTTATTTTGTTCTATTTCAAGATCTGCCAAAACCATACAGACCAATCTATCATTTACCATGAGGGATTGACAACCCCTCTCACGCGTCGGGTTACAAGTATTTGTTCTTTGTGTGCAGGTACCGTTTACATAGTGTTTCTTGGTTCTCCTACTGGTTCGATAACCTTGGTTTCATAAATGAGGGAAAGACCTACCAAAGTCGTACTGCATCATCCCTTCCTCTTCACGAAAATACTGACACGGATATGAGGCATCAAGAAAGGATTTCTGGTGCCATTGACGGGGAGGATCAAGTCAAGATAGTCTCCCATCAACTTGTCGATTTTTGGCGCCATTACCGGGGAAACATCATGAACATCTATCAGGTTCCTAATCACAAATCTCATATCCATGCAATTTACATTATTTTCCATTTGCCTCTCGTTTTCATCAACCCCACTTCATAAAAAATGTCATTCTATTCGCCCTTGTTTTTCGTTTGCCGTGTTTCTCGCCAGATCTATTTTTGTGTGGAATCTTGTTTGCGTAGTCATGATGCCTCAAAGAAAATATTATGATGTTCTATTTTGCTTGAAATTGGGAAAAGTACTAAGGAATATATGACTACACAATTTGAGCACAATAAATATTTTACCGAAGAACTTAAGGAACTCTCTGTTGTGCTGGATGCTATAAAAAACAACTTGATGATATTAGTAGAGAAGTTTGTAATCTTCAATCTAAGTATGCTTTTGCTGAAAGTTTGCTAGGAAAAATATCCGATGCACGGGCTACCCTAGTAAATCAAATGGTCGCCAAACCAATCTCGTTAGAAGATAAAAATGATGAAGATCTTAAAATGATTGGCGTTTCTTCTATTGATTCTTTGTTTAGTAAAATTAAGATTGATGATAAAGGGACTAAAGAAGAGTCAACTTTATCTAGAAGGTGTCCCGATAATTCGGAGTGTGAAAAATTTGATGAAATTTTTGATAAAAGTGGGTTTGGAGAGGTCAAAACTTTAACTAGTGATGTGCCCACTCTTTCGGATTACAAAGGCTTTAATTATGATAATTGCTCTTTGATTGATAGTATTTCTTTGTTGCAACCCATGATAAATTCACCCCATGCTTATGAACAAAATACAACTTTTACTGAACATATCGTAGATGCCATGATGAAAGCTTTGGAAGAAAAATTGGAATTAGAAATCTTAGTTCCTAGAAAATTACATGATGAATGGGAACTTACTATCAAAGTCAAGATTGAAAATTATGAGTGTTTCGCTTTATGTGGTTTGGGTGCTAGTGCTTCCAAAATTCCAAAAGCTTTATGTGATGTGCTTGGTCTTACCGATATTGAAGAATGTTATCTTAATTTGCACTTGGTGGATTCTAGTATTAAAAAGCCTTTGGGAAGAATTAATGATGTTCTTATTCTTGACAATAGTAATTATGTGCCAATATATTTTATTGTTCTTGATATTGATTGCAATCCGTCTTGCCCAATTATACTTGGTAGACCGTCTTTACGCACTATAGGTGTCGTGATTGATTGAAAGAAGGCAATATTAAATTTCAATTTCCACTAAGAAAGGGAATGGATCAATTCCCTAGAACAAAAATTAAGCCACCATATGAATCAATCATGAGGGCATCCTATGGATCTAGAACTAAAGATGACAACACTTATATCTATGCTTTATGCCTAGCTAGGGGCGTAAAATGTTAGCGCTTGTTGGGAGGTAACCCAATGAATAAATTTTATTTTTGCCTTTTTCTTTCTATATTGAGTGTTTGCACAATTATGCTACTGTTATGATTGTGTTTTTATGTTTTAATTAGTGTCTGGGCCAAGCAAAGCCTTTGGGATCATGTTGGGTGATAGTTGATTTGATCTTGTTGGAAAACAGAAACTTTGTGCGCCGGTGAGAGAATTGTTTAAATTTACAGAAGCATGAAAAAATTCTGAAATTTTTACACAAGATTTATATGCAAATTTCCTACGTTTTCCTATTTTTTAAGATTTTTTGGAGTTCCAGAAGTATACGAAGTATTCATATTACTACAGACTATTTTGTTTTTGACAGATTCCATTTTCTTTGCGTTGTGTGCTTATTTTGATGAATCTATGGACTTTATCAGGGGGGTATAAGCCATAACAAAGTTGGAATATAGTAGATATAATGCAAAAATAAAATATGAATGGGTTTGTAATAGTACTTAGAGTGGTGATTTGCTTTGCTATAGTAACGGATCTCACGAAGGTGTTGTTGAGTTTTGTGTGATTGAAGTTTTCAAGTTTTAGGTGAGACCATGGTGGATGAAGGAATAAGGAGTAAGAAGAGCCTAAGCTTGGGGATGCCCCATGGAACCCCAAGTAATTATCCAAAGAGGAACAAGAAACTAAGGTTGGGGATGCCCCGAGTGGCATCCCCTCTTTCTTCTAACGACCATCGGTATTTTACTTGGAACTATATTTTTCGTCACATATCATGAGTTTTGCTTGGAGAGTCTTGTATTATATGAGTCTTTGTTAATTTTTCTTTTTAGTTTGTGTCATCTATCCTTGATGGACACACCTATTTGAGAGAGCCAAAATTATGCTATGATTTGTTCGAATTGCTCTTTAGGCTTCACTTACATTTTTTGAGCTATGGAATTGCTCTAGTGCTTCACTTATATCTTTTTGAGCATGGTGTGCTTTAATATTTTCGAAGAAATTCTCTCATGCTTCACTTAGATTTATTTGAGAGTTAGTAAAATTTTGAAGAAATTCTCTCATTCTTCACTGATACGTCTCCAACGTATCTATAATTTTTGATTGTTCCATGCTATTATATTACCCCTTTTGGATGTTTATGGGCTTTATTTTACGCATTTATATCATTTTTGGGACTAACCTACTAACCGGAGGCCCAACCCATATTGCTGTTTTTTTGCCTATTTCAGTATTTTGAAGAAAAAGAATATCAAACGGGGTCCAAATGGAATGAAACCTTCGGGAGCGTGATTTTTGGAACGAACCTGATCCGGAGAGCTTGGAGTGCAAGTCAAGAAGCTCCCGAGGGACCCACGAGATAGGCGGCCACGCCCCCCTATAGGGCACGCCCCCCTGTCTCGTGGGCCCCTCGGGCGGCCACCAACGTACTTCTTCCTCCTATATATACCTACGTACCCCGAAAACATCCAGGAGCACCACGAAACACAATTTCCACCGCCGTAACCTTCTGTATCCGCGAGATCCCATCTTGGAGCCTTCGTCGGCACTCTGCCAGAGGGGGAATCAACCATGGAGGGCCTCTACATCAACATCCTTGCCCCTCCGATGAGTTGTGAGTAGTTTACCACAGACCTACGGGTCCATAGTTATTAGCTATATAGCTTCTTCTCTATTTTTGGATCTCAATACAATGTTCTCACCCTCTCTTGTGGAGATCTATTCGATGTAAACTCTTTTTGCAGTATTGTCGAGATCCGATGAATTGTGGGTTTATGATCAAGTTTATCTATGAATAATATTTGAATCTTCTCTGAATTCTTTTATGTATGATTGAGTTATCTTTGCAAGTCTCTTTGAATTATCAGTTTGGTTTGGCCTACTAGATTGGTCTTTCTTGCCATGGGAGAAGTGCTTAGCTTTGGGTTCAATCTTGCGGTGTTCTTACCCAGTGACAGAAAGGGTTGCAAGACACGTATTGTATTGTTGCCATCGAGGATAACAAGATGGGGTTTATATCATATTGCATGTGTTTATCCCTCTACATCATGTCATCTTGCTTAATGCGTTACTCTGTTCTTATGAACTTAATACTCTAGATGCATGCTGGATAGCGGTCGATGTGTGGAGTAATAGTAGTAGATGCAGGCAGGAGTCGGTCTACTTGTTATGGACGTGATGCCTATATACATGATCATGCCTAGATAATCTCATAACTATGCGCTTTTCTATCAATTGCTCGACAGTAATTTGTTCACCCACCGTAATACTTATGCTATCTTGAGAGAAGCCTCTAGTGAAACCTATGGCCCTCGGGTCTATCTCTTATCATATTTTCTTTCAATCTACCTTTAGTTGCATCTTTACTTTTTGCATCTATATTATAAAATACCAAAAATATATTTATCTTATCATACTATCTTTATTAGATCTCACTTTCGCAAGTGGCCGTGAAGGGATTGACAACCCCTTTATTGCGTTGGTTGTGAGTTCCCAGTTTGTTTGTGTAGGTGCATGGGACTTTTGAGGAGCCTCCTACTGGATTGATACCTTGGTTCTCAAAACTGAGGGAAATACTTACGCTACACTTTGTTGCATCACCCTCTCCTCTTCGAGGAAAACCAACGCAAGCTCAAGATGTAGCAAGAAGGATTTCTGGCGCCGTTGCCGGGGAGGTCTTCGCTCAAGTCAAGACATACCAAGTACCCATCACAAACCCATCTCCCTCGCATTTACATTATTTGCCATTTGCCTCTCGTTTTCCTCTCCCCCACTTCACCCTTGCCGTTTTATTCTCCCTCTTTTTCCCAATCTTCTCTTCTCTCTTTTGCTTGCCCTTCGTTTGCTCTTTTGGTTGGAATAGATGCTTATTTTTTGCTAAACAGAGAACCTTAGATCTATGGATCCTCATCCGCTTGCTAATCTTTTTAAGAGATCCAATTATGATGAACCAATTGCTAGTGAGTTTTGTGCACTAGATTATCTTTATGAAGCTTTGCTCAAAATTTGTGAATCTGAAAATTACGATGAAGAAATTTATGAAGAGATTCATGATAACTCCTTGAATAAAAAACATTATTGCAATGATTTTCCTATAAATTCTCTTGATGTCAATTGTGCTAATAATATGCAAAACACTAAGGTTGGGGATGCTAGTTTTGCTATGTCTACTACTTGTTTCAATGATCATGATTGGGGTGATTCTTCTTATAACCTTGAAAATTTATTTAAGCCCCATGATGAATATGAGATTGATAATAGTGTTTGCAATAATATTGAAAGTGGGTTTGGAAGAGTGTCAACTTTAGATCCCACATATTTGGAGTATGTTCAATCTTATGATATTTTTGATAAAAGTGGGTTCGGAAAGGTCATGACTTTAGTTAATGTTAATCCCACTATCTTGGAAGAGTGTCAACTTTGCATGCATGTGGATCATGTTGAGAATATGTTTTGTGATAGCTATTTTGTTGAATTTGCCTATGATCCTACATGTAATTATTATGAGAGAGGAAAATATGGTCATAGAAATTTTTATCTTATTAAATTACCTCTCGTCATGTTGAGATTGCTATCGTCTCTTTCTTCTTCCTTGCGTATACTAGTTTTTTCTTGCCTTGCAAATTTGTTTGCTTATAATATGCCTATGCATAGTAAGTATGTTAGACTTAGATGTGTTTGTCACGTGTTTTATGATGCTCTCTTTGTGCTTCAATTCTTGTCTTTCATGTGAGCATCATTGAAATCTCAATGCCTAGCTAAAAAAGGCTTTAAAGAAAAGCGCTTGTTGAGAGACAACCCAATATTTTTCCTTGCTGTTATTTAATAAATCTTGCTTCTACCTTATGTTTAGATGTGTTTTTATCTTTTACTTAGTGTTTGTGCCAAGTAGAACCTATAGGATAACCTACGATGATAGTTGATTTGATTCTGCTGAAAAACAGAAACTTTGCACGCACGATTATAATTTTGTTAAATCACAGGAACGTGCTTTTGCGTTGATTATTTTTGCTGCTGTACAATAGACAAATTTTCCAGGACTTCCTATTTTTGTAGGATTTTTAGAGTTCCTGAAGTTTGAGTTAGTTACAGATTGCTACAGACTGTTTTGTTTTTGACATATTCTGTTTTTCGTGTGTTGTTTGCTTATTTCAATGCATCTATGGCTAGTAATTCAGTTTATAAACCATAAGGAAGTTGGAATACAGTAGGTTTAACACCAAAATAAATAAATAATGAGTTCATTACAGTACCTTATGTGGTGGTTTTGTTTTCTTTCACTAACGGAGCTTATAAGATTTCCTTTTGAGTTTTGTGTTGTGAAGTTTTCAAGTTTTGGTAAAGCTTTTATGGACCATGGAATAAGGAGTGGAAAGAGCCTAAGCTTGGGGATGCCCATGGCACCCCAAGATATTCAAGGATAGCCAAAAGCCTAAGCTTGGGGATGCCCTGGGAAGGCATCCCCTCTTTCGTCTTCGTTCATTGGTAACTTTACTTGGAGCTATATTTTTATTCGCCACATGATATGTGTTTTGCTTGGAGCGTCGTGTATTATATTATTCTTTGCTTTTTAGTTTACCACAATCATCCTTGCTGTACACACCTTTTGGGAGAAGCCTATTTGATTAGAATTTGCTAGAATACTCTATGTGCTTCACTTATATCTTTTGAGCTTGATAGTTTTTGCTCTAGTGCTTCACTTATATCTTTTAGAGCACGGTGGTGTCTTAATTTTGAAGAAATTGCTAGTCTCTCATGCTTCACTTATATTATTTTGAGAGTCTTTTAGAACATCATGGTATTTGCTATGATCATAAAGTTGGTCCTAGAATGATGAGCATCCAAGTTGGGTATAATAAAAACTATCATAGAAAGTGAATTGGATGCTATGATCAATTTGATGCTTGATAATTGTTTTGAGATATGGGGGTAGTGATATTAAAGTCATGCTAGTTGGGTGATTATGAATTTAAAGAATGCTTGTGTTGAAGTTTGTGATTCCCGTAGCATGCACGTATGGTGAACCGCTTTGTGATGAAGTTGGAGCACAATTTTATTTATTGATTGTCTTCCTTATGAGTGGCGGTCGGGGACGAGCGATGGTCTTTTCCTACCAATCTATCCCCCTAGGAGCATGCGCGTAGTGCTTTGGTTTTTGATGACTTCTAAATTTTTGCAACAAGTATATGAGTTCTTTTTGATTAATGTTGAGTCCATGGATTATACGCACTCTTTTACGCTTCCACCATTGCTAGCCTCTCTTGTACCGCGCAACTTTCGCCGGTACCATACACCCACCAATTACCTTCCTCAAAACAGCCACCATACCTACCTATTATGTCATTTCCATAGCCATTCTGAGATATATTGCCATGCAACTTTCCACCGTTCCGTTCATATGACACGCATTACTTTTGTCATATTGCTTTTTGCATGATCATGTAGTTGACATCGTATTTGTGGCAAGGCCACCTTCATAATTTTCATACATGTCGCTCTTGATTCATTGCATATCCCGGTACACCACCAGAGGCATTCATATAGAGTCATATCTTGTTCTAGCTTTGAGTTGTAAATCCATAAAAGTGTGATGATCTGCATTATTAGAGCATTGTCCTAGTGAGGAAAGGATGATGAAGACTCTGATTCCCCCACAAGTCGGGATGAGACTTCGGACTTTACAAAAAGAAAAAAAGGAAAAAAAAGAAAGGCCAAAGAAAAAAAAGAGAAGAAAGAAAAAAAAGAAGAAAGAAAAAAAAATACAAAAATGAGAGAAAAAGAGAGAAGGGACAATGCTACTATCTCTTTTTCCACACTTGTGCTTCAATATAGCACCATGATCTTCATGTTAGAGAGTCTCATATGTGGTCACTTTCATATACTAGTGAGAATTTTTCATTATAGAACTTGGATTGTATATTCCAATGATGGGCTTCCTCAAAAGTGCCCTAGGTCTTCGTGAGCAAGCAAGTTGGATGCACCCCACTTAGTTTCTTTTGTTGAGCTTTCATATATTTATAGCTTTAGTGCATCCGTTGCATGGAAATCCCTACACACACACATTGATATCTATTAATGGGAATCTCCATAGCCCGTTGATACGCCTAGTTGATGTGAGACTATCTTCTCCTTTTTGTCTTCTCCACAACCACCCTTGTATTCCACATATAGTGCTATGTCCATGGCTCACGCTCATGTATTGCGTGAAAGTTGAAAAGTTTTGAGATTATTAAAGTATGAAACAATTGCTTGGCTTGTCATCGGGGTTGTGCATGATTAAATACTTTGTGTGATGAAGATAGAGCATAGCCAGACTATATGACTTTGTAGGGATAACTTTCTTTAGCCATGTTATTTTGAGAAGACATGATTACTTTGATTAGTATGCTTGAAGTATTACTATTTCTTATGTCAATATGAACTTTTATTTTTTATTCATTTGGATCTGAACATTCATGCCACAATAAAGAAAAATACATTATGAATTATGCTAGGTAGCATTCCACATCAAAAATTCTCTTTTTATCATTTACCTACTCGAGGACGAGCAGGAATTAAGCTTGGGGATGCTTGATACGTCTCCAACGTATCTATAATTTTTTATTGTTCCATGCTATTATATTACCCCTTTTGGATGTTTATGGGCTTTATTTTACATATTTATATCATTTTTGGGACTAACCTACTAACCAGAGGCCCAACCCATATTGTTGTTTTCTTTGCCTATTTCAGTATTTCGAAGAACAAGAATATCAAACGGAGTCCAAACGTAATGAAACCTTCGAGAGCATGATTTTTGGAATGAACCTGATCCGGAGAGCTTGGAGTGCAAGTCAAGAAGCTCCCGAGGGCCCCACGAGAGAGGGGGCCGCCCCCCTGTAGGGCGCGCCCCCTGTCTCGTGGGCCCCTCGGGCGGCCACCGACGTACTTCTTCCTCCTATATATACCTATGTACCCCGAAAACATCCAGGAGCACCACGAAACACAATTTCCACCGCCGTAACCTTTTGTATCTGCGAGATCCCATCTTGGAGCCTTTGCCAGCACTCTGCCGGAGGGGGGAATCAACCATGGATGGCCTCTACATCAACATCCTTGCCCCTCCGATGAGTTGTGAGTAGTTTACCACAGACCTACGGGTCCATAGTTATTAGCTAGATGGCTTCTTCTCTCTTTTTGGATCTCAATACAATGTTCTCCCCCTCTCTTGTGGAGATCTATTCAATGTAAACTCTTTTTGCGGTGTGTTTGTCGAGATCCGATGAATTGTGGGTTTATGATCAAGTTTATCTACGAATAATATTTGAATCTTCTCTGAATTCTTTTATGTATGATTGAGTTATCTTTGCAAGTCTCTTCAAATTATCAGTTTGGTTTGGCCTACTAGATTGGTCTTTCTTGCCATGGGAGAAGTGTTTAGCTTTGGGTTCAATCTTGCGGTGTTCTTACCTAGTGACAGAAAGGGTTGCAAGACACGTATTGTATTGTTGCCATCGAGGATAACAAGATGGGGTTTATATCATATTGCATGTGTTTATCCCTCTACATCATGTCATCTTGCTTAATGCGTTACTCTGTTCTTACGAACTTAATACTCTAGATGCATGCTGGATAGCGGTCGATGTGTGGAGTAATAGTAGTATATGCAGGTAGGAGTCGGTCTACTTGTTATGGACGTGATGCCTATATACATGATCATGCCTAGATAATCTCATAACTATGCACTTTTCTATCAATTGCTCGACAGTAATTTGTTCACCCACCGTAATACTTATGCTATCTTGAGAGAAGCCTCTAGTGAAACCTATGGCCCCCGGGTCTATCTCTTATCATATTTGCTTTCAATCTACCTTTATTTGCATCTTTACTTTTTGCATCTATCTTATAAAATACCAAAAATATTTTTATCTTATCATACTATCTTTATTAGATCTCACTTTCGCAAGTGGCCGTGAAGGGATTGACAACCCCTTTATTGCGTTGGTTGCGAGTTCTCAGTTTGTTTGTGTAGGTGCGTGGGACTTTTGAGGAGCCTCCTACTGGATTGATACCTTGGTTCTCAAAACTGAGGGAAATACTTACGCTACACTTTGCTGCATCACCCTCTCCTTTTCGAGGAAAACCAACGCAAGCTCAAGGCGTAGCATTCACTTTGAGAGAAGATATTTTTTATGCTTATGTTCTTCACTTAAATTTGTTTGAGGTCATCAAAAGCAACATATGAAACTAGTCCCAAAGTGATAGATATTCTAGAGGGATATAATAATTTTTTTCATGGAGATCATTGGACAAAATAAACTTGATTCTTTGTAATAGTTTTGCGATATGATGATAATGATATGTGAGTCATGTTGATGAGTAATTATGCTTTAGTAAGAATATTGGTATTAAGGTTTGTGATTCCCTATGCAAGCATGAAAGTCAATAGTTATGCAATGAAATTGCATCCTACTTATGGTGCATTATTCGGTGTTAGTTATGCTTAATGCTCGCTTATGTGATTTTTCGTTTCTTGGTTGGATGCTTCTCAATCTTTTGCTAGCCTCAACTTGTACTAAGTATGATTAGTACGTGTGCATCCAAAACCCTTTAAACCAGTTTTGCCATATGAGTCCACCATACTTACCTATATGTGGTAATTCTGTGCCGTTCTAAGCAAATTTGTACGTGCCATCTCTAATTTTCAAAATAACTTTCCTTTTTGTGTGCTCGTACCGCTCCTGAACGATAGGGGGTGGCTAATATTTTTCCATGGTAGATGTGTTATTCTCAAGATGAGTGCTTCTCGGCGTTCTGGGAACGGGGGTCCCCAGACTTGCCTTTCTGTGGCCTGCGGCGTGGCTCAAGTGGTGGCCTAGTGTGGCCCATCTTCATCAGCACAAGACTCAAGATCCTCGCGAGGGGCCAAGCCTCGCGGGGCGAACGACGCAAGGCTACCTCAGGGACGGCCTCGCCGGGCAGGCTCGTGAGGAGGCAGAGAGATCAAGGCAGGGTACCTTGTGAGGTGCTTGTGACACAAGCCATGATGATCGAGACCAGGCGGGCGCCAGGTGTGCGCCGGCCTGTGCAGTGTCCTTGTTCCCTCTTTGGTGCAAAGGGATCAAGCACAGACGTGGAGTACCGAGGCATCAGGCAAAGGTTGCCATTTCAGTGCAATGAGACCAAGACCAGCGGAGCGGCAGGATGGAGGTCACCGTGGAGCTCAAGATGGCGTCATCACTAGTGCTTTCGGTAGCCGAAGACCAACTTTAGTCAGGATAACTTGTACTATATGTTCCCCTTCAAAATGGCCGTTGTTGGTGCCCTTCCCGCTCAATATTTGGGAAGAGGCCCAGGGCCTTATAAATAAAGCTAGCCACCACAGTAGAGAGTCAGCGGATCCAGGCCTTGGAAAGCCTAGAGAGAGAGAGAGAGGCGATCGAACTCATCCAAGCAATTCATCGCACCAGCTCAAGAACACCTCTCGCGAGGCTGTTCTCCCTTTGTACTATTCATCATCAGCCCCTGAGGCAATCCACCACACCACACACTAGAGTAGGGTATTACACCACAATGGTGGCCCGAACCAGTATAAATCTCGTGTCCCTTGTGTTGTTCATCGTTTCTAGCCTAGATCTCACGAGGCGATCGAGTGTTCGAACCTCAAGGGTCTACAGGAACCCAACACCCGACATTTGGCGCGCTAGGTAGGGGTGCGCCGGAATCTTTTTTCCGCTGTTCGCTTTCGATCTTCCGTCCTGTCCATGGCTGACGCTCGTCAGGCTCGCGCTAAGCGTCGGGCTGCCCTCGCTGCCCGCGTCGCCCATACGGCGCCCGTCAGTGGGCGCCCCTGTCGTTCCCCGTCGCCTACCGATGACGCTGCCACCGGCCCGGCGGGGAACGAGCAGCAGGCCTCGTCTCTGCATCCTTTGGTGCGGCGGGAAGGCTGCACTACCACCCCGTCGCTGACTCCAGCCGGTTCGTTGTCCCACGCCCATCGCGCCCACACGGACGCGCATGCCGTGCTGCTCCTGGCGCGTGAGCTCCTGCACTACTGTCCTGTCGACGACCTCTACAAGGACTGGCTCGCCCGCATCACCGAGCTCGTCAGCGTCGCAGGGGGATCTCCTATGCCTTCCTTCTCGCTGCCTCGCGCTCCATCCTGCGCAGAAGGCGTGGATCAGGAGGTGCCTCCGCCAACTCCTCCCCAAGAAGACGCCCTGGCTCCAAGGCGCGTGGCCCCAGGACGAGACCCACCACGTCAGGCGCCTGCACGACAAGAAAGGAACTGCCAAGAAATCCCTCGCCCCCAAGAAGGTGCTCGCGTGCTCCCGGCACCGGTGCGCCATGACCGCATCCCTGTGCCACCACGTCAAGACCCCGCGCTGCTCCAAGCGGCATCGCGTGGGAACTTCCAAGAGCAAGCCCAGCACCAGCAAAGGGCCCCGGTGGCCATCGCAGGCAGCCGCGCCTTCACCCCCGAGCTACGCAGTGTCGCCTGGCCAGGCAAGTTCAAGCCTGACCTGCCTCCTCGCTACGACGGCACTGCAGACCCCGCGGAGTTCCTACAGCTCTACGAGCTGGGCATCGAAGCCGCCAACGGGGACGAAAAGGTCATGGCGAACTGGTTTCCCGTGGCGCTCAAGGACGGTGCCCGCACCTGGCTCCTGAACCTGGCTCCTGGCACGATCTCCTCCTGGGACGAGATGCACACCCGCTTCATCGCCAACTTCCAGGGCACTTGCGACTGTCCGCCGGCCGTGGGTAACCTGCGCCGCATCAAGAAGCAGCCGAGAGAGACCTTGCAAAAGTACATCCAGCGCTTCAACAACGCTCGCCTCAAGATTCCCAGGGTGACTGAGGAGGCCATCATTTCGACGTTCTCTGATGGCATTCGCAACGTCAAGATGAAGGAGGAGCTGGCAATCCATGAAGATCTGTGCACGTCTCTGGAGTTGTTCAACCTGGCGACCAAGTGCGCAAGGGCTGAGGAAGGGCGCCTCTCCCTTCTCGAGCTCCCAGCAGCGGACCCAGAAGAGAAGAAAGCCAAGGCCAAGGATGTGAAGCATAAGGGAGCAGCCGTACTCGCAGCGGAGCCAGACACAAAGCGCGGCACGGGCCAGCCGGAGTCGTCTAAGGGCAGCCGGTACTGTGTGTACCATGATCTCCACACCCACAACACCAACGAGTGCAAAGAGCTCAGGGCCGTGCGAGAAGGCCGTGTCGGTCGACGTCCCGAGTGCAACGATCGGGGCTACGGCCGAGGCGGAGCAAGAGGTGGAGGACGATGGGACGACCGTGGCCCTCGCCAAGGGTGGCGTGACTGACCTCGCGAGGACCGCTGGCAGGACCAGCCTCGCGAGGGAGCTTGGAGAGATCACCCTCACGAGGACCGCCCGCAGGGCAACACATGCCTTCCTCCTCTGCCACCACCACCAAGAAGGAATGAAGACCATCATCAGGATGAGGGGGCTGGGGGCTTCCACGAGCCACGCGCAATCGCTTGCATCCTGGGCGGCGCTCAGGCCCCAGCCTCACAGTGCATCTTCAAGCAGTTTGCTCGCGAGGTGATTGTAGTCCTCCACAAGCTTGAGGCCACGTGCCCTCTCAGGTGGTTTGCATGCGCCGTCACGTTCACCTCAGCAGATCAGCTCAAGTGCGCGGCAACGACTGGTGTCCTCCCAATGCTTTGTTCCCCAGTCATCAGTAATGTGCAAGTCACCAGGACCCTCATCGATGGCGGAGCAGGACTCAACGTTCTGTCCGTCGAGATGTTCAACAATCTCCAAGTGCCATATGATCAGCTTCAGCCAACCAAGCCTTTCTCAGGAGTCACTGATGGTTCCACTGTCCCGATAGGGCAGCTCCGCCTTCCTGTCACCTTTGGACAGCGCAACAACTACCGCATCGAGCTCATTGACTTCGACGTCACCCACATTCGCCTGCCATACAATGCCATCCTCGGGTACCCGGCCCTGGCCAAGTTCATGGCAGTGACTCACCATGGCTACATCATCCTCAAGATGCCAGGAAGCGGTGGGGTCATCACGGTATCCTGTGAAGAGAAGGATGCGGTGTGCTCCCTCGAGCGCGCCTTCCAGGCCGCGTCGATCGAAGACCCGGACAGCAAGAGTGGAAACCTCCCTAGAGCAGCTCCCAAGAAGAAGAAGACATCACCTGGCTCAAGGCCTTAGAGGCAGGCACCTCCGGAGGTGCGGCGTCTGGACATGCGCCCGTCCAAGGGGCGCCACCCTCCATCGCATAGGGAGGCGTGCCCGGCGCCCTCCTCGGGCAGGGCTCGGGGGCTCTCTCCTGGGGAGCCACCCACTTTGCCAAGGTCACGACGGAGGCGCTTGGGCACAACCTAAAGGCGTGCTTCATGGCACGCTTCCCACAGGAAGGCGTAAGGAAAGAAGAACCAAACCCTCAGGAGTTCATCACCAAGGCCGCTCAAGATGTGGAGGAATCGAGAGTCATGCGCGGCAACCGTTGTCTGCCCGGCGTAGCTCCCCATCCAGGCGAGGATGGCGGGCTGCACATCTGCATCGACTACCCAGGGCTCAATTGAGTCGCTTCTCAGGAGTGCTTCTGTCCTTCTCGCGTGGGGCGTCGCACGGACCCACCGCACAGATTCGTTCGCATGCCCTTCGGCTTGCCGAACGCGGCCGCAGCCCACCAATGCCTGATCAGGAGCATTCTGGAAGCTCAGGTGGCCAAGCATCGCGCGTTCCTGGAGGACAAGGAGATGGACCTCAACGGGCCGCCCGGACCTCCCGAGCCTCCCGAGGCTCGGGGTCCCGAGGGCTCGTGAGGATCGACTTCTTCGCCCCGCACCGCCAGCTGCACCAACTATCGTTCCAACAGTGTCAGGTGACTTCTTTTCAATTTTCGTTTCAGCTGGGAGCACCCTCAGGGCTGCATCATTCCCAAGTCGCGTGGATCCGTCCCTGCAGCATGTATCCATTTTGCTTATATCTTCTGCTTATCTTGTTGTGGGCGCCCCTCGGGCTGCATCATCCCCAAGCCGCTCGGGCCTGACCCGGTGGCGTTTGCTTTCCCTGCATCTATCTAAGTTGATTCGCTCCCTCATGCTTGACCTGTTCATGATTGACGCTCGCCACCCACCATGGGCCTATTTCTCCTCATGCGAACCGCTTGCACATTAAAAGGGGGGCGCCTGAGCATCACGACTCATGGGCTCTTACTGGCTCTCCAGCCCTCACCCCCTAGCCTTGACCCACGGCATCGCGACCTGTCATACCAGCGGCGGCTGAGCTCGCTCGAGGGCCGGGACCTGAGGACGTAGAGCATGAAGGAAAGTGCGAGGAAGAGGGGAGAAGCTCACGAGGGCCTGACCCAGCAACACCCCAGCTGCCGGCACGCAGGCCTGGCACCTCGCCGAAGGACTACTCCAAACCTATGAGATAAGTCACGCAAAAGCTAAAGCGACTCAACGCCAAACCCTCGCCTATTGCAGCTCTTTCACGGCAATGTTTCCTGCCTTTCTCGCCCAGCGGAAGCTGCTTGAGCGCTAAAGGGGGCCTCCCGAGCATCACGACTCACGGGCTCTTACGGGACCTTGGGCCGCTCACCTCCTGGCCTTGATTGCGGCATCGCGACCTGGCATACTAGCGACGGCTGAAGCCTGCCTGGGGACCGAGACCTGTCAGTGTAGAGCACCATGCCCTCGTGAGGAAAGAAAGGGGGAGCCGAGCCGGGACAGGACACGCATATAGCACCGATTCAAAATAAGGATATACAGTTCACAAAAGACATGGCAGGCGCCTCACATATCCCCATGGGGTGTCACTTCGATTCCTTGCAAGGAACGAAAGGCGCCAATTCTAAGGAGCGTTAACTACGCGTGCCTCCACAGGAGATGCCATCATCAACAGTGGGCCATCAGGCGCCGGTGCCAACCCCATCTAGATCAGTGGCGCCGACGGCCTGACGCGGCTGTCCTGCTTCGAGCGTGATGCAAGCTCGGGGGCTCGTAGCTGTCGTCGCTCGTCTCCGGAGTCGCATGAAGCTCGGAGGAGTTGCTGGATACTCTGGCTCCTCCGCTGCTGCCTGAGGAGCTGCTGGGGAGGCTATTGGCCGGCCTGGCCCTCGCCACGCTGGTACACCGGTCGCCTTTTTCGGGGCAGCACTCCAGCCGGCGGCCTTCTGCGTCGAAGACCTTGAAGAACATCAAGGAGGCGCCGTTGTATTCAAGATGAATTACGAGGGCATCACTTGTCCGGCAGACCCGGGCGATCTCGCCTCAGCCTCGGGTCATGAAGACCTTGCCTGGAGCGACGACCACAACCTCCGCTCCGGTTGCAAGGGTGCTGCAGCCAGCGTGCTACAGCCAGAGCTCCAGAGACCCACTCAGCGGCATCTCGAAGGCGAAGGAGGGAGGAAGGTGAATCCACGATCGCGGAGGCATGGCGGCGTGAAGCACGAACTCGCGGGAAGAACCCTCGGCGTGGACGCCAAGGGTGACGATGCGCACCACCGTGACTCACCGGCGCCACCGTCGGCGTCGTCGGTGTTGCTCAACATCTTCTCCTCCTGGGCCCTCGAGTCGGGCGTACAAGGGCAGCGGAAACCCAGGCGGCGTCCGCTCGTACCAGGGCCACGATGACCCCTGCCAGGCGACCACGTCACGGCGGCCGAGGATAGGCCGTTTCTTCGGCGGAAGTGGGTCAGGACCCTCTCGGGGGGCCTTTCCCTTCTCTTCTGTAGAAAACCGGCGGATCGGCTCCATCGACGTAAGGTGGAGCAAGGGCGAGGAAGAAGAAGAGAGGGAGTAGCAGGAAGGGCTGGACTACGGGGGCTCTTGCCCGTCCGTACTTATAGTCCGGAGGAGGCCAACCGTCGGCCACCACGATCTCAGGTAATCATTACCCTTTTTTGCATGCAGGGACTTGTCAAGTTGATCGGTTGCCAAGGCAGTGGGGGGAAGCGGAGACGCCCACATCCAATCAAACGCCACGCGGCGCCCAAGGCCGTAGGCTGATGGGTCCCGCGGCGCTCCGCACTTGCCCCTTTGCTTCTCCGCTAAGCCAAGTCCAAGCGCGCCTTGGGCCCCGGAGATACTGTTAGCATTCTGGGAACTGGGGTCCCCAGACTTGCCTGCCTGCGGCCTGCGGCGTGGCTCAAGTGGTGGCCCAATGCAGCCCATCTTCATCAGCACAAGACAAAAGACCGTCGCGAGGGGCCAAGCCTCGCGGGGCGAACGACGCAAGGCTACCTCAGGGACGGCCTCACCGGGCAGGCTCACGAGGAGGCGGAGAGATGAAGGCAGGGTACCTCGCGAGGTGCTCGTGACGCAAGCCATGACGATCGAGACCAGGCGGGCGCCAGGCGGGCGCCGTCCTGCGCAGTTTCCTTGTTCCCTCTTTGGTGCAAAGGGGGCAAGCACAGACGTGGAGTACCGAGGCATCAGGCAAAGGTTGCCATTTCAGTGCAACGAGACCAAGACCAGCGGAGCGGCAGGATGGAGGTCACCGTGGAGCCCAAGACGGCGTCATCACCAGTGCTTTTGGCAGCCAAAGACCAACTTTAGTCAAGATAACTTGTACTATATGTTCCCCTCCAAAATGGCCATTATTGGCGCCCTTCCCGCTCAATATTTGGGAAGAGGCCAGGGCCTCTATAAATAGAGCTAGCCACCACAGTAGAGAGTCAGCGGATCCAGACCTTGGAAAGCCTAGAGAGAGAGAGAGGCGATCGAACTCACCCAAGCGGTTCATCACACCAGCTCAAGAATACCTCTCGCGAGGCTGTTCTCCCTTTGTATTGTTCATCATCAGCCCCTAAGGCAATCCACCACAGCACACACTGGAGTAGGATATTACACCACAACGGTGGCCCGAACCAGTATAAATCTCGTGTCCCTTGCGCTGTTCATCGTTTCTAGCCTAGATCTCACGAGGCGATCGAGCGTAGATCGGTAGGGGAGAGATCTTCGTGCGCACCCCAGTGTTCGAACCTCAAGGGTCTGCCGGAACCCAACACCCGACAATGCTTACTCACTTGTCATTGTAGAGAGTGCGACAAAGGTATTAGGGATGCGCAGTCCCAAAATGAAAAAAAGAATTTACTTTATGTTGTCAAATAATAAATTCCTTGGAAAGTGTTGGTATGGACGGTACCCATGGATATGGCTAGCAATGGAATGTGAAAGTATGGTGGAAAAAGGAATAAACTTTATTTTATGTTTTGGAACTGCCTATGATATATCTAGCATGGAAATTATTGGGAATTACTCGATCATTTTCGTTGAGAGGAAAAGCAGGCCACCCAAAATGTTTTTGCTTTGACCTCTGGCACCTCTAAAAATCCCTAATTCCCTCTATGAAGGGCCGTTCTCTAATAAAGCACCAACTAAGGGGCACTATGATCATACTTGAGCATTGGGTGTAGCTAATAGGCGAGTGTGTTTCATGAATGGATCAATGATTTTGAGCATAATGGGCTAGAGATAACTTGCTATAGTGTTGATATTTTGAAAGACATGGTTGCTTGTTGATATGGTTGAGTATTGAAATCTTCAAGTCAAAACTAGACTATTGCTTTGAATCATATAGAAGTCCAAATGTCCATGCTACAAAACAAAAGAATATGTGATGAACATGTTAGGCAACATTCCAGTTCAGGGTTCATGGCATCAAGGCCGATGTCCTCCATCTCATTTGGCAACTTCTTCTGTGGCTTGAACAACGCCCTCCACAGTTTCTCGCAGGTGGTATCGTGGAGGTACTGCGGAGTGCGGGGGTCTATGGACTTCTAGGGCCATATTAGGGTGGCTCGACATTAGCAAGGTAGGAGATCGCGACAGATGATAATCTGGACCACATTGGTTAGTGCGGCCCCCACATTTATCATATTGGAGACGCGTGTTTGCCGCGCTTCCACTTTGGTGGTAGATCCCCAGTCAAGGCCCTTTCTGGTCCATGAGGTTAACCTCACCGGGGGCCCAGATCTGAATTCTGGAGCAGCAGCCCAGGTTGCGTCGTGGGGCTCTATGAGGTAGAACCATTCCTTTTGCCAGACTTTGGCCATTTCTACAAACACGCCCTCCGGCCAGCTGAGCCCCCGCAATCTACATGCTGGCGACGATCTTAGGCATAACATTATAAACCTTCAGCCATAGGCCAAAGTGTGGCTGGACCTCGAGGAAGGCCTCACAAATGATGATGAAGGCCGAGATATGGAGGAAAGAATTCAGAGCCAGGTCATGGAAGTCAAAGCCATAGTAGAACATCAACCCTTGAATGAACGATGGAGGGGAAACCTAGTCCTCGGATGAAGTGAGGGACGAATACCACCTGTTCGCCTTCACGAGGCGTCGGCATGACCTGGACTTCTTCAGGGGGCCGATGAACAAGGTTTGAGAGGTAATCATCTGTGAATTGCTTTGGAATGTACTAAAACCAAATACACGTCTAAATCACTGTTATAAATTTTGAAATGGCACAAGGTGTAAAAACAAGGTAAAAGAGTTAGTACCATCGTGTAGTTGACTGATGTCTTCTTCATTGTGCAAACAAAGATCTCGTTGTTATTCATCGCAAGTTTCTTTATCCTAACAATCTTTCTGAGATTATTGACTTGACTGATATTTGTCGACATCTCATTTCCCTATATGCAAAATGGGTCGAACAGTGAGTGTCGTGGATTTAACATGATAGATGCCCTAGCAAAAGGACTTAGGTGTGGAGCCATCATAGCTAGCTTAGATTAAAGGGGTTGAACAGGACAAAGGACACATGGATTTTACCCAGTTTCGGCCCCTCTCGATGAGGTAAAAGCCTACACCTGCTTTCGATTGTATTGCTTGGTTTCAATTACCAAGGAGCAAATATGTTTGACCTAGTCCTCGATCGGTTGTTTCTTGAGTTAACCCGCCGGCGGGTCACCCCTTTATATATAGGTTGGTGCTCGGCGGCTTACAGAGTCCCGGCCGGCTCACACAAACGTGATCGGCTTGATTTCTAACTAAGCTTGCCTTACAGAACAAGTTAAACATATGGCAGCTTATCTTTCTGGGCCTTGAGTCGCCTCCAGGCCTTGGGCCTGCAACAAGCTTGATCCTTGAACTGCCAGCTTCATGCTTAAGTCGTCGATGGCATGACCCGGCCCCTCCTGGGCGGGTCATAGCTAGGAGTTATATCCCCAACATTAGGCCCGCGGTTGATTTCAACTGGTTCACATCAATCTTCATCACTTGACTTAGCACATTCTTCTTTCATTAACTTTTACCAATTCAATGTAACCTGCCAGGACGTCACATCACCAAACCATAGTAAACCTCCATGATGTCATGCACCTTAATTCTACACAAGGCCCAAGATATCTCAACGGATCTTTATCTTTTATGGACCTCCTGAAAATCGAGGCGTCCACCATAGCCACATAATCATTTTTTGGCCTCCTCACTTCGCGTGCATGCCATCTATCCACTTCCTTATAAATAGGGGCAGGGAGTCCTCCTTTTCACTTTTTACCCCTGCCATCACATCTTCCTCTTCCTCCTCACGCCGTCCAGCACAGCCCGAGCTTCGCCGCTGTCGTCTCCAGCATCCTCAACTCCGGCTGCTGCATCACCATGGCCGTGTCCAGAAATTGCGGCGCTCCTCTACTGTTCATAAGCACCAACAGGCCTTTCCTGCTTCATCTTAGATCTGCACTAGGGTTCCCTCCGATCATCGAAGTTTTTCGACATTCATCAAAAACTTCCCCAGCGTCCCCTTGCTGATGATTTGTTTGATCCAACCATAGTATAGGCTTAGTGCGGCAGCAGTTTTAGCCCTTGTTTTGAAACATAGATGCGTTCTGTCCTGCTGAGACGCAATGCCCAGCTCGCATGTTCTTCCACCTCTATAACTAGGTTAAACTTTATTTTTCATTTTCGAGCTGTTGTAGATCCAAAATCATAGAACCAATCTATGGAACCTGTTTATTTAACACTTAGTAAAATTCAGCTCTATTCCAGATATGTAGGCATTAGCTCCTCATGGCGGTTCAAACAACAACTTATAACCTGCCAAATACCTGTCGGCCTAACTTTGAATCATTTTGAACCGTCAATGTAATATGCTAACGTAACCCGACTATTCCTTGCCGGTTTAATCATACCAATCTTTATAACACTTATCCTTGTATATCAACCAGTCTTACTTTGCATACCTGCCCTCAAATCACTTGCCGGTTTAACATCATATTCTTAACCCGGCAATTCCTTTCTTTCTAGGACTTTTCTCAATGAAAATGACAAAAAATGTTACTTCATGCAACTAGGTCGTCTCCACTGTCATGGAGGAAGCTCTTAACGATCATGTCAAAGTGGGCGTCTTAGCCCCCAAAGAGGATATCGATTGGAGGGTTCCTGGAGATGAGGCCAGACCCGCCCCCAAAGAGGTCCAAGTTGTAGTTTTCACTGATTACATGCTTCGTGAGTTCACCCGACCTGGCTCAAGATTCTTTCGTGATGTGCTACATTTCTTTAAACTCCATCCTCAAGACATCGGACCCAACTCCTTTTCAAACATCTGCAACTTTCAAGTTTTTTGAGAGGTGTATCTCCAACAAGAGCCCACTTTAGAGCTATTCAGGGAATTCTATTACTTGAACCAGTGGACTGAATTCACCGATGGGCCTAGCTTAGATCTAGGCGGCATTTCCATCCAGAGACAGAAAGAAGCCACTTTCACTTCTACTTCACTTCATAGTCATCCTTAGGACTGGAACCGGACGTGGTTTTATTGTCAAGAAACATCTCGAGCAGGGGAAAATCCTTTGCCGGGTTTCCGCGAACACCAGCTTAGAAACAGACACCATCTCCCAGAGTGGATCAGCACAGAAGCTCGAGCCAAATATATGCCCATTTTTTCAAACATTAGAGCCTTAATGGCCAATGGCTTGACTGGAGTTGACCTAGTTCGATGCTGGGTCACATGGAGGATCATACCTTTAAGCCGCCGACCCGGCTTAATGATAGCGTCAAAGATCCCCAACGGCATTGCAAAATAGAAATGGATGATGACGCTATCAATACAATGATGAAGTCCTTACTTAATGAGAGTTGGAAGGATTGCAGCAAGACCGGGTTAGCTCCTTTTTATACCCTCAACAAAGCTCCAGATGTAAGTACTTTAAACAATTTTCCCTTTTATTCATTATCTGTCAATCTGCTTTCTCATTCTTACTTTGAATTTCGGCAGGCTGATTCCTCGTTTTGGAAGAAGAAACTCCAGGATAAGCCGGCAAAAAAGGCCAGGACCAAGAACAAGGCTGTTAAGAAGCTTGCCAAGAAGAAGACCAACATCTCAGAGTAGCTTTCTTTGGATGATTTTGAGTCGGAGGTAGAACTTGACTCCCTTGGCTCATTTTTTAATCATCTTATTGACACTGATTACCATTAGGACGAAGCGGAGGCCAACAACGCAGATGGTGAAGAGGTAACTATCCTTTCCTCCGACTCAGAGCCTCTGTTGCGATAGAAAACTCTACAAGCGAGACAGAAAGTAAGGTTTTCTCACCCCTTAGCTTACTTGGATCCCAACTTTCTTTTGAAGAAACAACAACATTAAGTTCGTCGCACGACCCGGAATAGCGGTGGTGATATTCTCTCCTCCGACTTACCCAACACGCCGGCTCCTCGCAAGCGCCGAGTAGAGGTTTCACGGCTTTCCGACTTAGCTTTTCCAAAGGCGGGTCTTGTTCGACAACCTCTTAACCCTTTTGATTCAAACTATCAGGGCACTTCAAATTCCTCTTCCGACGACTCAAACGGGACTCATATCCCAGCTTTCAAGATTGCCACTGGGTAACAATTCTTTCCTTCATTATTCTAACTTTGTAAACATATATACTGATCTCTTTGTTTTTCCTTTGACAGCGGAATGGCCAAACCAAGAAAAAAGGCCAAAATAAATAAGCCGGTTGAGGGCCCCAAGGAGCATGAGCCGGAACAACAACTGCCCGAGTCTGAAGCTTCATTTCAGAATCTTGAAAACCTTGCTGATGAGCCGCCACCAATAATTCCAGAGGCCTCTTTGGACCCCATGACTATTGATGCATCAGGTGCTAAACCGCCAAGCCCGGCCAAGCCTACTAAAGAAGTTGAAGATGTTGTGGTCATCGGCACCAGGTACAATGAACTGGGGAATTCCACGATGCTGGCCAAACATTCTGGCAAGGAAGAATTTCCAGCTGCTGAAAAGGGGAAGTGGAAGTTGGACTTGGAGAGTTATGCTCAATTCAATGCTCAAGATATTCACGCGGTTTATCTGAACCGCCTTCATAACAGCCGCGACTTCAAAGTCGGCTTAGTCAATCTTATGAAGGAGCGCTTTGAGGTAAGCACGAATAAATTCTTCTCATATAAGTATATATCTGTCAGCCACCAAGTCTACTGTATTTGAAAGAATTGAATATGTTCTAGACTTTAAAAAGCCTTTTTTGATCTTGTAGCTATACCATTGTAATTTGTAACTGCTGAATCATAACATGTAGCCCCCAAGGGCCAGCTTAAAAAGTAGAAAGTTAAGCCGGGTCTTCAAGCTGTAGTACAAAAATCCACATATGTAGTCCCCAAGGGCCGGCTTAAGCTACATAGCTAAGCTAGGACTTATTATGATATTTTATGAACAAATTCAAATATGTAGCCCCCAAGGGCCAGCTTAGTCTTCATAGCTAAACCGGGTCATTAAAGATTTGCCTTAAAAGAGCAACGTGCATTAGCCCCCAAGTGCCAAGTAAAATACTTGTATTATGCTTGGGACTTCCAAGAAGAAGATGATAATATTGCCTGTCTCTATTCATTGCAGGTTGAGTTAAGTATGAAAGAACTCAAGTCACTGATCTGCAACTGAACATCAAGTCCCAACAATCTGAAACTCCCAAAGCCAAATCAGAATTGAAAATCGCTTTGGAAAACACTGAAAAGCTGAAGAAGGATTTCAGTGCTAAGAGAGCCAGCTAGCGAACTGAAAAGGCAACTCTGTTAAAGAGAGCTGAAGATGTTGAGGATGCTCTTAAGCCGGTGACTGATGAGTTATCCGGCTTAAAGCATCGAATCAATAGCATGACAGCCACCATCGTTGGTAAGTACCATTGTAATTTAATCTTTTAACACCAATGTTTAACAATCATTAGACGGTTCATCAATATTTTTACCAATGTAGGCTCCGGAAGTTGCAAGCTGGGTCAAGACATACGCATCAAACTGAAAGCTGCATATACCCTGGTGGAGCAGTTGTGCATTGGTGCTCAACGGGCTATCTCTGCTGCCTCTCATAAGAAGCAACCACCTTCTCTCATCAAGGAAGTGTTGGTAAATTGTCTGTCTTGCCACAGAGGGTCGAAGAGCTAAAGCTATCAGCTGCTCGAGCCGGTGCCATCACCGTGCTAAGCCGGGCAAAAGCATGGCAAACAGAGCTTGACCCGTAAGAGTTAGCCACCGGTTGCCCAAGGCTCAAAGAAGGCGGGTCTCCCTTCGAAGCAGTAGATTTCACCAGGTGCGTAAAAGAAATGCGCCCTTTGGCAAGACAGCTAGCGAAGGAGACAGACTTGTCAAAATACTAGGCAACTTATACCAAGGAGAACTCGATAGTGCCAACATCGGTTCATGATGCCACGCACCTTATTCCGCCAACACGTAAGCATACCTTCGCCCTTGATATTGACTCGTCAAGCCTTATAGATGATGAGGCTGTATTCAGAGCTTTGACTGGGATCAACTGGGCTACATCTGACTTCCAGCCAATGGGTGAAGAAGAAGAAGATGAACCGGTGTAAGATGGCCCAGCGTCGTCAACACGCCCAGATCAGGAAAACTGATCCCATGTGGCGGCTTACCAAATTCATGATGATACTTTTTGCCTCAAAAACACTTAATCATTTGGGCTGCATGTTAGCCTTATAATAGGCTAGTTGAAAACAATGACCTGCCATGCCATCGTGCATGTTTTGATATTTCGAACATGTTAAACCATCGTTCTGGTGTATGAAAATCCATAGTTTATGCTTCCTCAAATTGATTCATCAGACGGGTCGTAACAAATAATGTTGTGCTTCCTGCATGTGCACATATAAATAACATGTGCCCTCGCGGTTTACCCCAGGGAGGTTTATAATGCTCAACACAATATGTCCGGATGACTTTAAAAGTCTTATAATCAGGGCGGGTTAGCAAAACCTCGCATATTCATATATAACAAGTAAAACATACATGTGAAATTGGCTCATACTGCCGGCTTACGTCGCCATATTCGGTGAGGATGACAGTTCCATGACTTAGAGCACATAACTCCAAGTGCATAATCCAAATATGTTGGCAACTTATCGTCCAAAGCCAGAACGGGTCACCAAAACCTCGGGTATGCTCAAATATGACACATAATGATTAAGGCTACATGGCCTAAATCGTTTTAAACCATATGTCAATATGGCACAAAGATTTGAACTCGAAACAATGTTTAAAGAAAATAATAAATCATGACAAAACAAGGCTTTAATAGGCTGCCAAGCCTCAATATCAAGTGTTGTTCATGGGCCGCACAACCACGAAGTTAATCCTTCATTCAAACCTGCAAGCCGGGCCTCACATGACCAGCCACTGTTTTAACCTTGGACAAGTTCAGGGTCTTGCAAAGAGTGACTACCAAGAGTACGGCGGGTCATTCCGGGATTACCTGGGCGGAGTGGCAGGCATACAAGGTAGGTTAAATGGGAATTTCGTGGTTCACACCTGGCATACAAGCCGATCAAAAGGGATGTAATAAAGTTATGTTTATTGAATAGGGAGCCCCCAAGTGACATATATTAAGCCTTCAAGGCAAGATTCCTATGTTTGAATTGTGCCTTTGCAACAAGTTCTCTTTGGTAACCTTTAACTTGGGCAACAAGCCCCCAAGTGATTTGCAACAAGGCGTATAAGTCGGATTAATAGGGTAAACATAGCTATGCTCAATGAGCAGGAAGCCCCGAGAAATTTTTAACTGGGCGTGCAAGTCGGATCAAGGGGGTAGTCACAGATATGCTCAATGAGCAGGAAGCCCCCAAGTGATCTTGTGAATTGACAATAAAGACTCAGATACTCATAAATGAAACGACAAAGGCCCTGAATTATCAGGGATGCTGGCTTTATTATACTTGTGCATAATATATACATGGATAAAAATATGTACAACACAAGAGCCAGTGGCTCAGGTGTAATAAGGCCGAAGATGAGCAATGTTCCACGGCCGGCGAGTCTCCTCCTACAATGTACGTGAATCCTTATGGTCTCGAATATCAATGAGGCAGTATGACCCATTGTTCAGGTTCTTGCTGACCACTAAGGGCCCTTCCCAAGGTGGGGATAGCTTGTGCATGTCTGTTTGGTTCTGGATGAGCCGAAGCACCAGGTCACCTTCTTGGAAAGTATGAGTTTTAACCCGGCGGCTATGATAGCGACGCAGATCTTGCTGGTATATTGCCAGACGAGCTGCCGCAAGATCACACTCTTCATCCAACAAGTCAAGAGAATCTTGACATGCTTTTTCATTATCAGCTTCAACATAAGCCGCCAAACGGGCCGAGTCGTGACGAATATCACTGGGAAGAACCGCCTCTGCTCCGTAACCCATGAAAAAAGGTGTATAAACCGTGGATCTGTTGGGAATAGTATTGATACTCCAAAGCACTGAGGGTAACTCCTCGACCAAACAACTCGACGTTGTCTGCAAAGGGACCATAAGCCGGGGCTTTATACCTTTCAAGATTTCTTGATTGGCCCTTTTGGCTTGACCATTGGACTGAGGGTGAGCTACTGATGAAACATCAAGATGAATATGCTCTTGTTGGCAGAATTCTTTCATAGCACCCTTAGACAGGTTAGTGCCATTATCAGTTATGATGCTATGAGGATAGCCAAAACAGAAAATCACCTTTTTAATGAATTGAACCATCATTTCCGCATCACACTTGCTGACCGGCTCTGCCTCGACCCACTTTATGAACTTATCAACCGCCACCAAAAGGTTGGTCTTTTTATCCTTGGACCTGTTGAAAGGTCCTACCATATCCAAGCCCCAAACTACGAATGACCAATTAATTGGAATCATCCTCAATTCTTGAGCCGGCACATGAGCCCGTTTGGAAAATTTCTGACAGCCATCTCACTTGCTAACCAGATCTTCGCATCAGCATGAGCCATCAGCCAATAAAACCCATGATGAAAAGCCTTGATGATAAGAGACTTAGAGCCAGCATGATGGCCACAATCTCCTTCATGAATCTCCCTTAGAATCTCACAATCCTCCTCAGGAGAAATACATCGCTGAAACACCCCTGTAACACTACATCGGTGTAACTCGCCATTGACAATGGTCATTGACTTAGACCTCCGGGTTATTTGCCTGGCCAAAGTTTCATCATCAGGTAACTCACCCCGGGTCATATAAGCCAAATATGGGACTGTCCAATCAGGAATAGCATGAGGAGGCGCCACCAACTATGCCTCCGGGTTAGGGATAGCAAGATCCTCTTCTGTAGGTAATTTAACTGAAGGATTATTCAGAACATCAAGAAAAATATTAGGTGGTACCGGTGTACCTGGGACACCTGCCAGCTTAAAGCATCAGCGGCCTCATTTTTCATGCGATCAATGTGCTCCACCTGATAACCCTTGAAATGACCAGCAATATCATCAACCTCTTGGTGATAAGTCGCCATGAGCGGGTCTTTGGAATCCCAAGTTCCTGAGACTTGCTGATCCACCAGATATGAATCGCCAAACACCTAACCCGGCTTAGGTTCATCTCCTTAGCCATCTGAAGACCATGATGTAAAGCCTCATATCCAGCTGCATTGTTAGTGCAAGGAAACATCAGCCTCAAAACATAGCAAAACTTATCACCTCGTGGGGAAGTCAAAATAACTCTAGCCCCCAAGCCTTCCAACTGCCTAGATCCTTCAAAATGAATAGTCCAATATGTATTATCCGGCTTATCCTCGGGCATCTGCAACTCTGTCCAGTCATTGAAGAAATCAACAAGGGCCTGAGACTTAATGGCTGTTTGAGGCACATATTTCAAATCATGGGGTCCAAATTCAATGGCCCACTTAGCCACCCGGCCTGTAGCTTCTCTGTTCTAAATAATATCCCCCAGAGGAGCAGAACAGACCATAGTGATGGGATTACCAAAGAAATAATGCTTCAACTTGTGACTAGCCATGAATACCCCATATACTAGCTTCTGCCAATGTGGGTATCTCTTCTTAGACTCAATTAGCACCTCACGGACATAGTAAACTAGCCTTTGAACCGGATATTCTTTGCCTGACTCCTTCCTCTCCACAACAACTGCCACACTAACGGCTCTGTTGTTAGCAGCCACATATAAAAGCAAGGGCTCCTTATCAATAGGAGCTGCCAGAACCAGCGGCTCAGCCAACTGTTTCTTAAGAGCCTCGAACGCCTCATTGGCAGCATCACTCCAAACAAAGTGATTCGTCTTCTTCATCATCTAGTACAGAGGAATAACCTTTTCTCCCAGGCGGCTTATAAACCGATTTAAGACCGCAATACGACCCGCCAAACACTGAACATCATTAACACACGCCGGCTTAGCTAAAGAAGTGATAGCCTTGATTTTCTCCGGGTTAGCTTCAATACCTCTCTCATAAACTAGAAAACCCAAGAGATTGCCCGCTGGCACACCAAAAACACATTTATCCGGGTTAAGCATCATCTTGTAAACCCGGAGATTGTCAAAGGTCTCCTTCAGATCATCTATCAAGGTCTCCTTCTTCCTGGATTTCACAACGATATCATCCACATAAGCATGAACATTGCGTCCAATCTGGCTATGGAGACAATTCTGAACACAATGCTGATAAGTCGCCTGGGCACTCTTGAGCCCAAAAGGCATAGACATGTAGCAAAGGCTCCAATTGGAGTGATAAAGGATGTCTTCTTCTGGTCCTTAACTGCCATCTTGATCTAATGATAACAAGAATAAGCATCTAGAAAACTCAAATGCTCACAACCCACCATAGCATCAGTGATCTGATCAATACGAGGGAGAGCAAAAGGATCAGCCAGACATGCCTTGTTAAGGTATGTGTAATCCATGCACATACGCCAAGTGTCGTTCTTCTTAAGTACCAGCACTGAGTTAGCCAACCATTCAGGATGAAAAACTTCAACAATATCCCCAGCCGCCAAGAGCCAGGCCACTTCTTCACCAATGGCCTTGCGCCTTTCTTCATTAAAACAACGAAGGAATTTTTTGACCGGCTTAAACTTCAAATCAATATTAAGAGTGTGCTCAGCAAGTTCCCTCGGTACACCTGGCATGTCAGAAGGCTTCCATGCAAAAATGTCCCGGTTCTCACGGATGAACTCGATGAGCGCGCTTTCCTATTTCGAATCCATGTTAGCACTAATGATGAACTACTTGGATTAGTCGCCAAGGACGAAGTTAACCGGTTTAGTGTCATCCGCCGACTTAAACTTCAATAGTGGGTCCTGCTGTGTGGTTGGCTTCTTCAAGGGGGTCATATCAGCCGGGTCAACATTATCTTTATAAAACTTCAGCTCCTCCGTTGCACAAGCCGACCCAGCATAGGCAGGGTCGCCCTCTTCACACTCCAAATCTATCTTTTTGTTGCCATGCACCGTGATGGTACCCTTATAACCCAAAATCTTAAGCTACAAATAAACATAACAAGGTCGTGCCATAAATTTAGCATAAGCCGGCCGTCCAAACAAGATTTCACTCAAAAACAAAAAGGGGAAGAACTATCCATAACAACAAAAAGGTGGTCAACAAGATTGCACTCAAAAACAGATCTGACGAGAAAACGGCGAATGAAATAGAGGGCGAATAAAACGGCAAGTTTTTGTGAAGTGGGGGAGAGGAAAACGAGAGGCAAATGGCAAATAATGTAAATTGCAAGGAGGTGAGATTTGTGATTAGGGACCTGGTTGATGTTGATGATCCTCCCCGGCAAGGGCGCCAGAAATTCCTTTTGATGTTTGCTAGAACTATGTCGGTATTTCCCCAAAGAGGAAGGGATGCTGCAGCGCAACAATGGTAGGTATTTCCCTCAGTGATGAGACCAAGGTTATCGAACCAGTAGGAGAACCACACAACACAACGTAAACAACCCCTGCACACAAATAACAAATACTCGCAACCCGACGTGTTAAAGGGGTTGTCAATCCCTTTCGGGTAACGGTGCCAGAAATTGGCGAGGCGACGGGATAAAGTTGTAATAGATAGGATAAATGGAGCGCAAATAAAATAAAGTGCAGAAAGATATTTTTGTATTTTTGGTTTAATAGAACTAAAAATAAAAGCAAATAAAATAGATCACAAAGGCAAATATATTAAAGAAGAGACCCGGGGGCCGTAGGTTTCACTAGTGGCTTCTCTCGAGAAAAATAGCAAACGGTGGGAAAACAATTACTGTTGAGCAATTGATAGAACTTCAAATAATTATGACGATATCCAGGCAATGATCATTATATAGGCATCACGTCCAAGATTAGTACACCGACTCCTGCCTGCATCTACTACTATTACTCCACACATCGACCGCTATCCGGCATGCATCTAGTGTATTAAGTTCATGAAAAAATGGAGTGATGCAATAAGAATGATGACATCATGTAGACAAGATCTATTTATGTAGAAATAGACCCCATCTTGTTATCCTTAATAGCAACGATACATATGTGTTGTTTCCCCTTCTGTCACTGGGATCAAGCACCGTAAGATCGAACCCATCACAAAGCACCTCTTCCCATTGCAACATAAATAGATCAAGTTGGCCAAACAAACCCAAATATCAGAGAAGAAATACGAGGCTATAATCAATCATGCATATAAAAGATCAAAGAAGACTCAAATAATTTTCATGGATGAAAACATAGATCTGATCATAAACTCAAGGTTCATCGGATCCCAACAAACACACCGCAAAAAGACTTACATCATATGGATCTCCGAGAGACCATTGTATTGAGAATCAAGAGACAGAGAGGTAGCCATCTAGCTAGTAACTACGGACCCGTAGCTCTACAATGAAGTACTCACGCATCATCGGAGAGGTACCAATGGACATGATGAACCCCTCCGTGATGGTGTCTAGATTGAATCTGGTGTTTCTGGAACTTGTGGCATCTGGAATTTATTTTCCTCGACTCTCCCGGGGTTTCTGTAATATTGGGGTATTTATAGAGCAAAGAGGCGGTGCGGGAGGCCACCGAGGTTGGCACAACCCACCTGGGCGTGCCTGGGCCTCCAGGCGCGCCCTTGTAGGTTGTGCTCCCGTCGGAGCACCCCTCTAGTAGTTTCTTGGCCCATACAGTGTCTTCTGGTCCAGAAAAAGCAAAAAAAAGTTTCGCTGCGTTCGGACTCCGTTTGGTATTGATTTCCTGCGATGTAAAAAACAATCAGAAACCAGCAAGTGGCACTGGGCACTATGTCAATTGGTTAGAACCAAAAAATGATATAAAATGATTGCAAAACATGCAAGAATGATAATGTAACAACATGGAACAATCAAAAATTGTAGATATGTTGGAGACGTATCACCATCAGAGCCCCTTCAATGCACGCCAAGCACTTGACGGCCTTAACTTGACCCACGACATCACACAGCTTCGCCACAATACCAAATAGCTGCTCGGCAGGGGATCAGAGGGCCACAGCCGGACACAAAGGTCCTTCATGGCTGCCTCCACCATTCGGTGCAGCGCCATCAACTGTTTCTTTTGATTAACAAGGAGGGGAGGGTGCTCGTGGGCTTAAAATTGCGCCCAGAATAGCCTCAGGTCGGCGTCACCTTCTCGAGCCGCATAGTATCTTGATGCATTGGCCACGCTCCTTGGGAGCTCCTCAAAGGTGCCTGTGGAGCACCGGACCCAAGTAAGTAACGCGAATCTTTTGCAACCAAAGACACTTTGTAGTAAGTACTGCTTACCATTCGCAATTTGCTTTGCCTGATGGAGCTCTTCCCAAGAACCTCGCTCATCTGTTCATGCTTCTTGAGCCTCTGTCTTCATCTTTGCTAGCTCGATGGCATGCTCTTTATTCTTCTGCGCAAGGTCCTCACATCTCGTGATGGCATCCTTGAGCTCTTGTTGCACCTCGGCCACCCTGGCCTCGTGCTTCTCACTATCATTTTTCACCGATGTGAGCTCGACGGCCATTCATTCGGCCGCCTCTTTCTGTTCGGCTCCGTCGGTTTTCGCCTTCGGCAGCTTGGCCTTGAGGCTTTCAACCTCTGCGGCACCAGCTGAAGTGATTTTCTTGCTTAATGGATCACCTCGAAAAGTTTACTTAAACGTAAACTATGCAAATGACTATGTTTTTAACAGACTAACCTTGTGCTTCGTCTAGCTGCTTGTTCATGAGAGTGAGTTCTTCCTTGGAGCCCTTCAACTTCTGAATGATCTCCACCAACTCAGCAGCATTGGCAACATCCTCCAACACCGATGCCTGCAAAATAGAACCAAGATGATACTTTGGCCGATGTCTTTCACAATTTTGATCCTTTGCTAGGTTTCTTTGCAACTTACTAGAGTCTCGGGGGCTGCCACATATAAGGATCGCTCAAATCTTACTTACAAAGGAAAAAAGCAAGCATTACTTTGTTTACCTTGAAGCCTGTTAGGAGACCACCGAAAGCATCTTTCAGTCCGCTGTTAACAGACCGAACATTCTGCAAAACTGCACCCATCAACATGCGGTGTTCGACGACTATGGAGTAGCTTTTGATAGCCTCCTCCATCATGTCCGGCCATTTAGCCACACCCCGTCCCTCGGTGTTCGGCATGGGCGGCGGGGCCCCTGCTCCGCCTTCGGTGGAAGGCGGTTGCGTCGCTTCGAAGGGCCGTTCAGGATCTAGAATCATCGTCTGGGAGGACATGGCTTACTCGAGCTCCTTCTCCTTGTCTTTTGTGTCCAAAGCATTAGCCTCGGCCATGCCAATATCCCCATCCCCCCCTTGTTCGGTACGGGTGGGGTCCTCTAGGACAGCACCTCCCCGGTCTCTCCGATGACCGGAGGAGGCATAGAGTGCGACGCACTTCCACTTTCCGCCAGATCGGATGGCGGAGAAGTTCCCTCTCACCTTTGGTCAGTAGGGAGGTCGTGGGGCGGGCTGCAGCACTAAAGAACACATAATTTTAGTAATGGGTTGGTAAAACTGATACCCGGACAGACTTTGGATTCTTACCTTTTAGGGCGGGGCTTGACTCTACGAACCCGCTCCGAGGTCTTCTCCGAGGCTGCAGACTCCTTATTGGAGTCCGAGCTGTCATTAGGTATGATAGTTTTCCCCTTCCCCTCCTCTTCGGAGCTGGGGGAGGGTGTTCTCGTTCGGCTTCGGCCGACACCACTCTCTTCTTGGATCTGAAGGAGTCACTCTCCTCTTCGTCCTCATCCTCATCCTCGTCTTGGACAGGGGTGGCCGCGGTGTCTCCGAATTTGCTATCCGGATGGCCTCTTGTGTGGAGGCCCTCCCTGGCCTCGGGTGCATTGTTTTTCTTCTTCTCCTTTTTCCCTGGCACCTTGTAAGGTGCCGCGATCAACATCTCTTGTAACAAGGCTGGCATTGGGTCTTCAAGTAGTGGCGCTGGAAAATCCATTTCCTCAGATTTCTTAAGCCAGCCCTGGAAAACAAGATGAAGGAGCTGAGGATCATAGTGAGATAGTAAATATCCAAACACAAAAGGGACCATATTACATTACCTCCTTGGGGGGTTTCATACGTGTCCAGCGTATCTATAATTTTTGCTTGTTCCATGTTGTTATATTAACATTCTTGGATATTTTACAATCATTTTATAGAAACTTTATATCATATTTTGGGACTAACCTATTGACATAGTTCCCAATGTCAGTTGTTGTTTTTTTGCTTGTTTTTTACTTCATAGAAAATCAAGACCAAACGGAGTACAAATGCAGCGAAACTTTTTGGAGATTTTTTCTGGACCAGAAGACACAAGATGGGCCAAAGAAGTACCAGAGGGGTGCCCCGAGGGGAGCACAACCCACCTGAGCACGCTTGAGGGCCCAGGCGCGCCCTGGTGAGTTGTTCCCACCTTGGTGGCCTCCCGCACCGCCTATTTTCTCTATAATACCCCGAAAATCCAAAAACCCTAGGGGAGTTGACGAAACACAATTCCAGCCGCCGCAAGTTCTAGAACCACCAGATCCAATCTAGACACCATCACGAAGGGGTTCATCATCCTCATTGGTGCCTCTCCGATGATGCGTGAGTAGTTCATTGTAGACCTACGGGTCCGTAGGCAATATCTAGATGGCTTCCTCTCTCTCTTTTGATTCTCAATACAATGGTCTCTTGGAGATCTATTTGATGTAACTCTTTTTACGGTGTGTTTGTTGGGATCCAATGAACTTTGAGCTTATGATCAGATCTATTTTGTCCATGAAATTTATTTGAGTTTTGATCTCTTATATACATGATTACTTATAGCCTCGTATTTCTTCTTCAAATATTTGGTTTAGTTAGGCCAACTAGATCAATTTTTCTTGCCATGGGAAGAGGTGCTTTGTGATGGGTTCGGTCGTGCGGTGTTTTTCCCAGTGACAGAAGGGGAAGCAAGACACGTATTGATCGCTGCTATTAAGGATAACAAGATGGGTTCTATTCCTACATGAATAGATCTTGTCTACATCATGTCATCGTTCTTATTGCATTACTCCATTTCTCCAAGAGCTTAATACACTAGATGCATGCTGGATAGCAGTCGATTTGTGTAGCAATAGTAGTAGAAGCGGGTAGGAGTCGGCCTACTAATCTTGGACATGATCCCTATATAATGATCATTACCTGGATATCGTCATAATTATTTGAAGTTCTATCAATTGCCCAACAGTAAATTGTTTACTCGCTGTATGTTGTTTTTCTCGGGGGAAGCCACTAGTGAAATCTATGGGCCCCGGGTCTATTCTCTATCATATTTTCTTTGAGGTCTATTTTTATTTGCTTTTGTTTACAGATCGATTATTCTGAAAACCCAAAAATACCTTGCTGTACTTTTTCCTTGTTTATTTTATTTTGTTCTATTTTGAGATCTGCCAAAACCATACAGACCAATCTATCTTTTACCCATGAGGGATTGATAACCCCTCTCACGCGTCGGGTTGCAAGTATTTTTTCTTTGTGTGCAGGTACCGTTTACATAGTGTTGCTTGGTTCTCCTACTGGTTTGGTAACCTTGGTTTCATAAATGAGGGAAAGACCTTCCAAAGTCGTACTGCATCATCTCTTCCTCTTCAGGAAAATACTGACACGGATATGAGCTATCAAGAAAGGATTTCTGGCGCCATTGACGGGGACGATCAAGTCAAGATAGTCTCCCATCAACTTGTCGATTTTTGGCGCCATTACCGGGGAGACATCATCAACATCTATCAGGTTCCTAATCACAAATCTCATCTCCATGCAATTTACATTATTTTCCATTTGCCTCTTGTTTTCATCAACCGCACTTCACAAAAAATGTCGTTCTATTCGCCCTTGTTTTTCGTTCGCCGTGTTTCTCGCTAGATCTGTTTTTGTGTGGAATCTTGTTTGTGTAGTCATGATGCCTCAAAGAAAATATTATGATGTTCTATTTTGCTTGAAATTGCGAAAAGTACTAAGGAATATATGACTACACAATTTGAGCATAATAAATATTTTACCGAAGAACTTAAGGAACTCTCTGTTGTGCTGGATGCTATAACAAAACAACTTGATTTAGTAGAGAAGTTTGTAATCTTCAATCTAAGTATGCTTTTGCTGAAAGTTTGCTAGGAAAAATATCTGATGCACGAGCTACCCTAGTAAATCAAATGGCCGCTAAACCAATCTCGTTAGAAGATAAAAATGATGAAGATCTTAAAATGATTGTTGTTTCTTCTATTGATTCTTTGTTTAGTAAAATTAAGATTGCTGATAAAGGGACTGAAGAAGAGTCAACTTTATCTAGAAGGTGTCCCGATAATTTGGAGTGTGAAAAAATTGATGAAATTTTGGTTAAAAGTGGGTTTCGAGAGGTCAAAACTTTAACTAGTGATGTGCCCACTCTTTTGGATTACAAAGACTTTAATTATGATAATTGCTCTTAGATTGATAGTATTTCTTTGTTGCAACCCATGATAAATTCACCCCATGCTTATGAACCAGATACAACTTTTACTGAACATATCGTAAATGCCATGATGAAAGCTTTGGAAGAGAAATTGGAATTAGAAATCTCAATTCCTAGAAAATTACATGATGAATGGGAACCTACTATCAAAGTCAAGATTAAAAATTATGAGTGTTTCGCTTTATGTGATTTGGGTGCTAGCGCTTCCACAATTCCAAAAGCTTTATGTGATGTGCTTGGTCTTACCGATATTGAAGAATGTTATCTTAATTTGCACTTGGCGGATTCTAGTATTAAAAAGCCTTTGGGAAGAATTAATGATGTTCTTATTCTTGCAAATAGTAATTATGTGCCAATATATTTTATTGTTCTTGATATTGATTGCAATCCGTCTTCCCCAATTATACTTGGTGACCGTCTTTACGCACTATAGGTGTCGTGATTGATTGAAAGAAGGCAATATTAAATTTCAATTTCCACTAAGAAAGGGAATGGATCAATTACCTAGAACAAGAATTAAGCCACCATATGAATCAATCATGAGGGCATCCTATGGATCTAGAACTAAAGATGACAACACTTATATCTATTCTCTATGCCTAGCTAAGGGCGTAAAACGTTAGTGCTTGTTGGGAGGTAACCTAATGAATAAATTTTATTTTTGCCTTTTTATTTCTATATTGAGTGTTTGCACAATTATGCTACTGTTATGATTGTGTTTTTATGTTTTAATTAGTGTCTGGGCCAAGCAAAGCCTTTGGGATCATGTTGGGTGATAGTTGATTTGATCTTGTTGGAAAACTGAAACTTTGTGCGCTAGTGACAGAATTGTTTAAATTTACAGAAGCGTGAAAAAATTCTGAATTTTTTACACAAGATTTATATACAAATTTCCTACGTTTTCCTATTTTTTAGGAATTTTTGGAGTTCAGAAGTATACGAAGTATTAAGATTACTACAGACTATTTTGTTTTTGACAGATTCCGTTTTCTTTGTGTTGTGTGCTTATTTTGATGAATCTATGGACTTTATCTGGGGGGTATAAGCCATAAGAAAGTTGGAATATAGTAGATATAATGCAAAAATAAAATATGAATCGGTTTGCAATAGTACTTAGAGTGGTGATTTGATTTGCTATAGTAACGGATCTCACGAAGGTTTTGTTGAGTTTTGTGTGATTGAAGTTTTCAAGTTTTAGGTGAGACCATGGTGGATGAAGGAATAAGGAGTAAGAAGAGCCTAAGCTTGGGGATGCCCCATGGAACCCCAAGTAATTATCCAAAGAGGAACAAGAAACTAAGCTTGGGTCTGCCCCGGGTGGCATCCCCTCTTTCTTCTAACGACCATCGGTATTTTACTTGGAACTATATTTTTCATCACATATCATCAGTTTTGCTTGGAGAGTCTTGTATTATATGAGTCTTTGTTTGTTTTGCTTTTTAGTTTGTGTCATCTATCCTTGATGGACACACCTATTTGAGAGAGCTAAAATTATGCTATGATTTGTTTGAATTGCTCTTTAGGCTACACTTAAAAATTTTGAGGAACGGAATTGCTCTAGTGCTTCACTTATATATTTTTGAGCACGGTGTGCTTTAATATTTTCGAAGAAATTCTCTCATGCTTCACTTAGTATTATTTGACAGTTAGTAAAATTTTGAAGAAATTCTCTCATTCTTCACTTTGAGAGAAGATATTTTTATGCTCATGTTCTTCACTTAAATTTGTTTGAGCTTATCAAAAGCAACATATGAAACTAGTCCCAAAGTGATAGATATCCTAGAGGGATAAAATAAATTTTTTCATGAAGATCATTGGATAAATTAAACTAGATTCTTTGTAATAGTTTTGCGATATGATGATAATGATATGTGAGTCATGTTGATGAGTAATTATGCTTTAGTAAGAATATTGGTATTAAGGTTTGTGATTCCCTATGCAAGCATGAAAGTCAATAGTTACGCAATGAAATTGCATCCTACTTATGGTGCATTATTCGGTGTTAGTTATGCTTAATGCTCGCTTATGTGATTTTTCGTGTCTTGGTTGGATGCTTCTCAATCTTTTGCTAGCCTCCACTTGTACTAAGTATGATTAGTACGTGTGCATCCAAAACCCTTTAAACCAGTTTTGCCATATGAGTCCACCATAGTTACCTATATGTGGTAATTCTGTGTCGTTCTAAGCAAATTTGTATGTTCCATCTCTAATTTTCAAAATAATTTTCCTTTTTGTATGCCCGTACCGCTCCTGAAACGGTAGGGGGTCGCTGATATTTTTCCATGCTAGATGTGTTATTCTCAGGATGAGTGCTTACTCACTTGTCATTGCAGAGAGTGCGACAAAGGTATTAGGGATGCGCAGTCCCAAATGAAAAAAGAATTTACTTTATGTTGTCAAATAATAAATTCCTTGGAAAGTGTTGGTATGGACGGTACACATGGATATGGCTAGCCATGGAATGTGAAAGTATGGTGGAAAAAGGAATAAACTTTATTTTATGTTTGGGAACTTCCTATGATATATCTAGCATGGAAATTATTGGGAACTACTCGATCATTTTCGTTGAGAGGAAAAGCAGGCCACCCAAAATGTTTTATATCTTTTTTTTGCTTTGATCTCTGGCACCTCTAAAAGTCCCTACTTCCCTCTATGAAGGGCCTTTCTCTAATAAAGCACCAACTAAGGGGCACTATGATCGTACTTGAGCATTGGGTGTAGCTAATAGGCGAGTGTGTTTCATGAATGGGTCAATAATTGAGCATAATGGGCTAGAGATAACTTGCTTTAGTGTTGATATTTTGAAAGACATGGTTGCTTGTTGATATGGTTGAGTATTGAAATCCTCAAGTCAAAACTAGACTATTGCTTTGAATCATATAGAAGTCCAAATGTCCATGCTACAAAACAAAAGAATATGTGATGAACATGTTAGGCAACATTCCAGGTCAGGGTTCTTGGCATCAAGGCCGATGTCCTCCATGTGATTCAACAACTTCTTCTGTGGCTTGAACAACGCCCTCCACAGTTTCTCGCGGGTGGTATCGTGGAGGTACTGCGAGGTGCGGGGGTCTATGGGCTTCTAGGGCCATATTAGGGTGGCTCGGCATTGGCAAGGTAGGAGATCACGGCAGATGATAATCTGGACCACATTGGTCAGTGCGGCCCCCGCCTTTATCATATTGGAGACGCATGTTTGCCGCGCTTCCACTTTGGTGGTAGAGCCCCAGTCAAGGCCCTTTCTGGTCCATGAGGTTAACCTCACTGGGGGCCCAGATCTGAATTCTGGAGCAGCAGCCCAGGTTGCGTCATGGGACTCTATGATGTAGAACCATTCCTTTTGCCAGACCTTGGCCATTTCTACAAACACGCCCTCCGGCCAGCTGAGTGGTAAGCCTACTCACCATGGAGCCCCCGCAATCTACATGCTGGCGACGATCTTCGGCATAACATTATAAACCTTCAGCCATAGGCCAAAGTGTGGCTTGACCTGGAGGAAGGCCTCACAAATGATGATGAATGCCGAGATATGGAGGAAAGAATTCGGAGCCAGGTCGTGGAAGTCAAAGCCATAGTAGAACATCAACCCTTGAACGAACGATGGAGGGGAAACCTAGTCCTGGAATGAAGTGAGGGACGAATACCACCTGTTCGCCTTCATGAGGCGTCGGCACGACCTGGCCTTCTTCAGGGGGACGATGAGCAAGGTTTGAGAGGTAATCATCTGTGAATTGCTTTGGAATGTACTAAAACCAAATATACGTCTAAATTGCCATTATAAATTTTGAAATGGCACAAGGGGTAAAAACAAGGTAAATAGTTAGTACCATCCTGTAGTTGACTGATGTCTTCTTCATTGTGCAAACAAAGATCTTGTTGTTATCCATCGCAAGTTTCTTTATCCTAACAATCTTTCTGAGATTATTGACTTGACTGATGTTTGTCGACATCTCATTTCCCTATATGCAAAATGGGTCGAACAGTGAGTGGCGTGGATTTAACACGACAGGTGCCCTAGCAAAAGGACTTAGGTGTGGAGCCATCGCAACTAGGTTAGCTTAAAGGGGTTGAACGGGACAAAGGACACATGGATTTTACCCAGTTTTGGCCCCTCTCGATGAGGTAAAAGCCTACACCTGCTTTTGATTGTATTGCTTGGTTTCGATTACCAGGGAGCAAATATGCTTGACCTAGTACTCGATAGGTTGTTTCTTGAGTTAACCCACCCCCGGGTCACCCCTTTATATATAGGTTGGTGCTCGGCGGCTTATAGAGTCCCGGCCGGCTCACACAAACGTGACCGGCTTGGTTTCTAATTAAGCTTGCCTTACAGAACAAGTTAAACATATGGCGGCTCATCTTTCTGTGCCTTGAGTCGCCTCCGGGCCTTGGGCCTTCAACAAGCATGATCCATGAACTGCCAGCTTCATGCTTAAGTCGTCAATGGCATGACTCGGCCCCTCCTAGGAGGGTCATAGCTAGGAGTTATATCCCCAACATTAGGCCCCAGGTTGATTGGAACTGGTTCACATCAATCTTCATCACTTGACTTAGCAGATTCTTCTTTCATTAACTTTTACCAATTCAATGTAACCTGCCATGATGTCACATCACCGAACCGTAGTAACCCTCCATGATGTCATGCACCTTAATTCCACACAAGGGCCATGATTCTCAATGAATCTTTATCTTTTATGGACCTCCTGAAAATCGAGGCATCCACCATAGCCACATAATCATTTTTTTGCCTCCTCGCTTCCCGCGCATGCCATCTATCCACTTCCTTATAAATAGGGGCAGGGAGTCCTCCTTTTCACTTTTTACCCCTGCCCTCACATCTTCCTCTTCCACCTCACGCCGTCCAGCATAGCCCGAGCTTCGCCGCTGTCATCTCCAGCATCCTCAACTCCGGCCACTGCATCACCCTGGTCGTGTCCAGAAATCACGGCGCTCCTCTACTGTTCATCAGCACCAACATGCCTTTCCTGCTTCGTCTTAGATCTGCACTAGGGTTCCCTCCATTCATCGAAGTTCTGCAACATTCATCAAAAACTTCCCCAGTGTCCCCTTGCTGATGATTTGTTTGATCCAACCATAGTATAGGCTTAGTGCGGCAGCAGTTTTAGCCCTTGTTTTGAAACGTAGATGCGTTCTGTCCTACTGAGACGCAACGCCCAGCTCGCGCGTTCTTCCGCCGCTGTAACTAGGTTAAACTTTATTTTTTATTTTCGAGTTGTTGTAGATCCAAAATCGTAGAACCAATCTGTGGAACCTGTTTATTTAACACTTGGTAAAATTCAGCTCTATTCCAGATATGTAGGCATTAGCTAATCATGGCGGTTCAAACAACAACTTACAACCTGCCAAATACCTGTCGGCCTAACTTTGAATCATTTTGAACCGTCAATGTAATATGGTAACATAACCCGGCTATTCCTTGCCAGTTTAATCATACCAATCTTTATAACACTCATCCTTGTATATCAATCAATCTTGCTTTGCATACCTGCCCTCAAATCACTTGCCGGTTTAACATCATATTCTTAACCCGGCAATACCTTTCTTTCTAGGACTTTTCTCAACAAAAATGACAAAAATTGTTACTTCATGCAACTGGGTCGTCTCCACTGTCACGGAGGAAGCTCTTAACGATCATGTCAAAGTGGGCGTCTTAGCCCCAAAAGAGGATATCCATTGGATGGTTCCTGGAGATGAAGCCAGACCCGCCCCCAAAGAGGTCAAAGTTGTAGTTTTCACTGATCACATGCTTCGTGAGTTCACCCGACCTGGCTCAAGATTCTTTCGTGATGTGCTAAATTTCTTTAAACTCCATCCTCAAGACATCGGGCCCAACTCTGTTTCAAACATATGCAACTTTCAAGTTTTTTGAGAGGTGTATCTCCAACAAGAGCCCACTTTAGAGCTATTTAGGGAATTCTATTACTTGAACCAGCAGACTGAATTCACCGACGGGCCTAGCTTAGAACTTGCCGGCGTTTCCATCCAGAGATAGAAAGAAGCCACTTTCACTGCTACTTCACTTCATAGTCATCCTAAGGACTAGAACCAGACATGGTTTTATTGTCAAGACACATCTCGAGTAGGCGAAAATCCTCTGCCGGGTTTCCGCGAACACCAGCTTAGCAACAGACACCATCTCCCAGAGTAGATCAGCACAGAAGCTCGGGCCAAATATATGCCCATTTTTTCAAACATTAGAGCCTTAATGGCCAATGGCTTGACTGGAGTTGACCTAGTTCGATGTTTGGTCACATGGAGGATCCTACCTTTAAGCCGCCGGCCCGGCTTAATGATAGCGTCAAAGATTCCCAACGACATTGCCAAATAGAAATGGATGACGACGCTATCAATACAATGACGAAGTCCCTTCTTAATGAGAGTTGGAAGGATTGTAGCAAGACCGGCTTAGCTCCTTTTTATACACTCAACAAAGCTCTAGATGTAAGTACTTTAAACAATTTTCCCTTTTATTCATTATCTGTCAATCTGCTTTCAAAATTCTTACTTTGAATTTCTGCAGGCTGATTCCTCGTTTTGGAAGAAGAAACTCCAGGATAAGCCGACAAAAAAGGCCAGGACAAAGAACAAGGCTATCAAGAAGCTTGCCAAGAAGAAGACCAACATATCAGAGTAGCTTTTTTTGGATGATTTTGAGTCGGAGGTAGAACTTGACTCCCTTGGCTCATTTTTTAATCATCTTATTGACACTGATTACCATCAGGACGAAGCGGAGGCCAACAACGCAGATGGTGAAGAGGTAACTATCCTTTCCTCTGACTCAGAGCCTCTGTTGAGATAGAAAACTCTACAAGCGAGCCAGAAAGTAAGGTTTTCTCACCCCTTAGCTTACTTGGATCCCAACTTTCTTTTGAAGAGACAACAACATTAAGTTCGTCGCACGACCCGGAATAGCGGTGGTGATATTCTCTCCTCTGACTTACCCAACACACTGGCTCCTCGCAAGCGCCGAGTAGAGGTTTCACAGCTTTCCGACTTAGCTTTTCCAAAGGCGGGTCTTGTTCGACAACCTCTTAACCCTTCTGATTCAAACTATCAGGGCACTTCAAATTCCTCTTCTCGCGACTCAAACGGGACTCATATCCCAGCTTTCAAGATTGCCCCTGGGTAACAATTCTTGCCTTCATTATTCTAACTTTGTAAACATATATACTGATCTCTTTGTTTTTCCTTTGTCAGCAGAATGGCCAAACCAAGCAATATGGGCAAAATAAATAAGCAGGTTGAGGACCCCAAGGAGCATGAGCCGGAACAACAACTGTCCGAGTCTGAAGCTTCATTTCAGAATCTTGAAAACCTTGCTGACGAGCCGCCACCAATAATTCCAGAGGCCTCTATGGACCCCATGACTATTGATGCATCAGGTGCTAAACCGCCAAGCCCGGCCAAGCCTACTAAAGAAGTTGAAGATGTTGTGGTCATCGGCACCAGGTACAATGAACTAGGGAATTCCATGGTCCTGGCCAAACATTTCGGTAAGGAAGAATTTCCAGCTACTGAAAAGGGGAAGTGGAAGTTGGACATGGAGAGTTATGCTCAATTCAATGCTCAAGATATTCACGCGGTTTATCTGAACCGCCTTCATAATAGCCGTGACTTCAAAGTCGGCTTAGTCAATCTTATGAAGGAGCGCTTTGAGGTAAGCACGAATAAAATCTTCTCATATAAGTATATATCTGTCAGCCACCAAGTCTACTGTATTAGAAAGAATTGAATATGCTGTAGACTTTAAAAAGCCTTTTTTTATCTTGTAGCTATACCATTGTAATTTGTAACTGCTGAATCATAACATGTAGCCCCCAAGGGCCAGCTTAAAAAGTACAAAGTTAAGCCGGGTCTTCAAGCTGTAGTACAAAAATCCACATATGTAGTCCCCAAGGGCTGGCTTAAGCTACATAGCTAATCTAGGACTTATTATGATATTTTATGAACAAATTCAAATATGTAGCCCCCAAGGGCCAGCTTAGTCTTCATAGCTAAACCGGGTCATTAAAGATTTGCCTTAAAAGAGCAACGTGCATTAGCCCCCAAGTGCCAAGTAAAATACTTGTATTATGCTTGGGACTTCCAAGAAGAAGATAATAATATTGCATGTCTCTGTTCATTGCAGGTTGAGTTAAGTATGAAAGAACTCAAGTCATTGATCTACAACTGAACATCAAGTCCCAACAATCTGAAACTTCCAAAGCCAAATCAGAATTGAAAATCGCTTTGGAAAACACTGAAAAGCTGAAGAAGGATTTCAGTGCTGAGAGAGCCATCCGGCGAACTGAAAAGGCAACTCTGTTAAAGAGAGTTGAAGATGTTGAGGATGCTCTTAAGCCGGTGACTGATGAGTTATCCGGCTTAAAGCATCGAATCAATAGCATGACAGCCACCATCTTTGGTAAGTAACATTGTAATTTAATCTTTTAACACCAATGTTTAACAATCATTAGACGGTTCATCAATATTTTTACCAATGTAGGTTCCAGAAGTTCCAAGCTGGGTCAAGACATGCGCGTCAAACTGAAAGCTGCATATACCCTGGTGGAGTAGTTGTGCACTGGTGCTCAACGGGCTATCTCTGCTGCCTCTCATAAGAAGCAACCACCTTCTCTCATCAAGGAAGTGTTGGTAAATTGTCTGTGCTCCCATAGAGGGTCGAAGAGCTAAAGCTATCAGCTGCTCGAGCCAGTGCCATCACCGTGCTAAGCCGGGCAAAAGCATGGCAAACAGAGCTTGACCCAGAAGAGTTAGCCACTGGTTGCCCAAGGCTCAAATAAGGCGGGTCTCCCTGCGAAGCAGTAGATTTCACCAGGTGCGTAAAAGAAATGAGCCTTTGGCAAGACAGCTAGCGGAGGAGACAGACTTGTCAAAATACCAGGCAACTTATACCAAGGAGAACTCAATAGTGCCAACATCGGTTCATGATGCCATGGACCTTATTCCGCCAACACTTAATCATGTTGATACTTTTTGCGTCAAAAACACTTAATCATTTGGGCTGCATGTTAGCATTGTAATAGGATAGTTGAAAACAATGACCTGCCATGCCATCGTGCATGTTTTGATGTTTTGAACATGTTAAACCATCGTTCTGATGTATGAAGATCCATAGTTTATGCTTCCTCATATTGATTCATCAGACTGGTCGTAACAAATAATGTTGTGCTGCCTGCATGTGCACATATAAATGACATGTGCCCTTGCGGTTTACCCCAGGGAGGTTTATAATGCTCAACACAATATGTCCGGATGACTTTAAAAGTCTTATAATCAGGGCGGGTTATCAAAACCTCGCATATTCATATATAACAAGTAAAACATACATGTGAAATTGGCTCATACTACCGTCTTACGTCGCCATATTCGGTGAGGATGACAGTTCCACGACTTAGAGCACATAACTCCAAGTGCATAATCCAAATATGTTGGCAACTTATCGTCCAAAGCCAGAACGGGTCACCAAAACCTCAGGTATGCTCAAATATGAAACATAATGATTAAGGCTACATGGCCTAAATCATTTTAAACTATATGTCAATATGGCACAAAGATTTGAACTCAAATCAATGTTTAAAGAAAATAATAAATCAAGACAAAACAAGGCTTTAATAGGCTGCCAAGCCTCAATATCAAGTGTTGTTCATGGGCCACACAACCACGAAGTTAATCCTTCATTCAAACCTGCAAGCCGGGCCTCACATGACCAGCCGCCATTTTGACGTTGGACAAGTTCAAGGTCTTTAAAAGAGTGACTAACAAGAGTACGACGGGTCATTCTACGATTACTTGGGCAGAGTGGCAGGCATACAAGGCAGGATAAACCGGAATTTAGTGGTTCACCCCTGGCATACAAGCCGATCAAAAGGGATGTAATAAATTTATGTTCATTGAACAGGGAGCCCCAAAGTGACATATATTAAGCCTTCAAGGCAGGATTCCTATGTTTGAATTGTGCCTTTGCAACAAGTTCTCTTTGGTAACCTTTAACTTGGGCAATAAGCCCCCAAGTGATTTGCAACAAGGCGTATAAGCCAGATTAATCGGGTAACCATAGCTATGCTCAATGAGGAGGAAGCCCCGAGAAATTTTTAACAGGGCATGCAAGATGGATCAAGAGGGTAGTCACAACTATGCTCAATGAGCAGGAAGCCCCCAAGTGATCTTATGAATTGACAATAAAGACTCAAATACTCATAAATGAAATGACAAAGGCCCTGAATTATCAGGGATGCCGACTTTATTATACTTGTGCATAATATATACATGGATAAAAATATGTACAACACAAGAGCCAGTGGCTCAGGTGTAATAAGGCCGAAGATGAGCAATATTCCACGGCCGACGAGTCTCCTCCTCCAATGTACGTGAATCCTTATGGTCTCGAATATCAATGAGGCAGTATGACCCGTTGTTCAGGTTTTTTCTGACCACTAAGGGCCCTTCCCAAGGTGGGGATAGCTTGTGCATGTCTGTTTGGTCCTGGATGAGCCGGAGCATCAGGTCACCTTCTTGGAAAGTATGAGTTTTAACCCGGCGGCTATGATAGCGACATAGATCTTGCTGGTATATTGCTAGACGAGCCGCCGCAAGATCACACTCTTCATCCAACAAGTCAAGAGCATCTTGACATGCTTTTTCATTATCAGCTTCAACATAAGCCGCTAAACGGGCTGAGTCGTGACGAATATCACTGGGAAGAACCGCCTCTGCTCCGTAACCCATGAAGAAAGGTGTATAAATCGTGGATCTGTTGGGGGTAGTATTGATACTCCAAAGCACTGAGGGTAACTCCTCGACCCAACAACCCGGCTCGTCTGCAAGGGGACCATAAGCCGGGGCTTTATACCTTTCAAGATTTCTTGATTGGCCCTTTTGGCTTGACCATTGGATTGAGGGTGAGCTGGTGATGAAACATCAAGATGAATATGCTCTTGTTGGCAGAATTCTTTCATAGCACCCTTAGACAGGTTAGTGCCATTATCAGTTATGATGCTATGAGGATAGCCAAAACAGAAAATCAACTTTTCATCGAATTGAACAGTCGTTTCCGCATCACACTTGCTGACCGGCTCTGCCTCGACCCACTTTATGAACTTATCAACCGCCACCAAAAGGTTGGTCTTTTTATCCTTGGACCTGTTGAAAGGTCCTACCATATCCAAGCCCCAAACTACGAACGGCCAAGTAATTGGAATCATCCTCAATTCTTGAGCCGACACATGAGCCCGTTTGGAAAATTTCTGACAGCCATCTCACTTGCTAACCAGATCTTCGCATCAGCATGAGCCATCAGCCAATAAAACCCACGATGAAAAGCCTTGGTGATAAGAGACTTAGAGCCGACATGATGGCCACAATCTCCTTTATGAATCTCCCTTAGAATCTCATAGTCCTCCTTAGGAGAAATACATCGCTGAAACACCCCTGTAACACTACATCGGTGTAAATCGCCATTGACAATGGTCATTGACTTAGACCTCCGGGTTATTTGCCTGGCCAATGTTTCATCATCAGGTAACTCACCCCGGGTCATATAAGCCAAATATGGGACTATCCAATCAGAATAGCATGAAGAGCCGCCACCAACTATGCCTCTGGGTCAGGGATAGCAAGATCCTCTTCTGTAGGTAATTTAACTGAAGGATTATTCAGAACAACAAGAAAAATATTAGGTGGTACCAGTTTACGCTGGGACCCCTGCCGTCTTAAAGCATTAGCGACCTCATTTTTCATGCGATTAATGTGCTCCACCTGATAACCCTTGAAATGACCAGCAATATCATCAACCTCTCGGTGATAAGTCGCCATGAGTGGGTCTTTGGAATCCCAAGTTCCCGAGACTTGCTGAGCCACCAGATATGAATCGCCAAAACACCTGACCTGGCTTAGGTTCATCTCCTTAGCCATCTGAAGACCATGGAGTAAAGCCTCATATTCAGCTGCATTGTTAGTGCAAGGAAACATCAGCCTCAAAACATAACTAAACTTATCACCTCGTGGGGAAGTCAAAATAACTCTAGCCCCCAAGCCTTCCAACTGCCAAGATCCATCAAAATGAATAGTCCAATATGTATTATCCGGCTTATCCTCGGGCATCTGCAACTCTGTCCAGTCATTGATGAAATCAACAAGGGCCTGAGACTTAATGGTTGTTCGAGGCACATATTTCAAACCATGGGGTCCAAGTTCAATGGCCCACTTAGCCACCCGGCCTGTAGTTTCTCTGTTCTGAATAATATCCCCCAGAGGAGCAGAACAGACCACGGTGGTGGGATTACCAAAGAAATAATGCTTCAACTTGCGACTAGCCATGAATACCCCATATACTAACTTCTGCCAATGTGGGTATCTCTTCATAAACTCAATTAGCACCTCACGGGCATAGTAAACCGGCCTTTGAACTGGATATTCTTTGCCTGACTCCTTCCTCTCCACAACAACTGCCACACTGACGGCTCTGTTGTTAGCAGCCACATATAAAAGCAAGGGCTCCTTATCAATAGGAGCTGCCAGAACCAGCGGCTTAGAAAACTGTTTCTTAAGAGCCTCGAACGCCTCATTGGCAGCATCACTCCAAACAAAGTGATTTTTCTTCTTCATCATCTGGTACAGAGGAATAACCTTTTCTCCCAGGCGGCTTATAAACCGACTTAAGACCGCAATACGACCCGCCAAACACTGAACAACATTAATACACGCCGGCTTAGCTAAAGAAGTGATAGCCTTGATTTTCTCCGGGTTAGCTTCAATACCTCTCTCATAAACCAGAAAACCCAAGAGCTTGCCCACTAGGACACCAAAAACACATTTATTCGGGCTAAGCATCATCTTGTAAACCCGGAGATTGTCAAAGGTCTCCTTCAGATCATCTATCAAGGTCTCCTTCTTCCTGGATTTCACAACGATATCATCCACATAAGCATGAACATTGCGTCCAATCTGGCTATGGAGACAATTCTGAACACAACGCTGATAAGTCGCCTGGGCACTCTTGAGCCCAAAAGGCATAGACACGTAGCGAAGGCTCCAAAGGGAGTGATAAAGGATGTCTTCTCCTGGTCCTTAACTGCCATCTTGATCTGATGATAACTAGAATAAGCATCTAGAAAACTCAAATGCTCACAACCCGCCGTAGCATCAGTGATCTGATCAATACGAGGGAGAGCAAAAGGATCAGCCAGACATGCCTTGTTAAGGTATGTGTAATCCATGCACATACGCCAAGTGTCGTTCTTCTTAAGTACCAGCACAGAGTTAGCCAACCATTAAGGATGAAACACTTCAACAATAAACCCAGCCGCCAAGAGCCGGGCCACTTCTTCACCAATGGCCTTGCACCTTTCTTCATTAAAACAACGAAGGAATTGTTTGACCGGCCTTCGCTGCGTCGATCCCGACCCAAGGCCCGGTCGACGATGCCGCCTTCAAACCCTCCAAGGAGACCAAGAAAGTGAAGCTGAACCCGGAAGATCCCAGTTGCAGCAAGTACCTTGTCGTAGGCGCCCACCTCGACAGCAAATAGGAAGGCGAGCTCGTCGACTTCCTCCGTGAGAATCGGGATATCTTCGCATGCACCCCCAAGGACAAGTCGGGTATCCCGAGGAAGTACGCCGAGCACAAACTTCACGTTCGCAAGGACGCCAAGCCTGTCCGTCAACCCCTACGATGATTTTCCGAAGAGAAAATAAGAACCATTGGTGAAGAGGTCACCAAGCTTTTGGCGGCCGACTTCATAATGGAAGTGTTTCACCCCGAGTGGCTGGCCAATCCAGTCCTCGTCCTCAAGAAGAACAAGACCTGGCACATGTGTATCGACTACACCAGCCTCAACAAGGCCTGCCCCAAGTATCCGTCCGCTCTCCTGCAGATCAACCAAATCATCGACTCGACCGCCAGGTGCGAGCTCCTGTCCTTCCTGGACGCTTACTCTGGCTACCACCAGATCAAGCTGGACCCAACCGATGCCCTGAAGGCATCCTTCATCACGCCCTTTGGGGCGTATTGCTACATCACCATGTCGTTCGGCTTCAAGAACGCCGACGCCACCTTCCAACGCTGCATGCAGAAATGCCTGCTACTGCAACTCGGCCGCAATATCCACGTGTACATGGATGACATTGTGGTGAAGACCAAGCAACACCTCACGCTCCTCGACCATTTGAAGGACACATTTGCCAACCTCCGCGAATACAAGGTCAAACTCAACCCGGAAAAAAGCGTCTTCGGCGTCCCGGCCGAAAAGCTACTTGGCTTCCTCGTCTTGGAACGTGGCATTGAGGCGAACCCGGAGAAGATCAAGGCCATCGAGCAAATGCGCAAGCCACCTCGGCTGCGCGATGTCCAGAAGTTCACCGGATGGTTGGCCTAGTTCAGCCGGTTTCTAAGCCGGCTGGGCGAGAGGGCGCTACCCCTTTACCAGCTGATGAAGAAGACAAGCCCGTTCAAATGGAACAACAAGGCAGACGAGGCCTTCCAAGACCTCAAGCGCATGCTCTCCACCGCACCAGTCCTGGCCTCACTGACCGACAAGGAGCTGCTGTTGCTCTACATAGCCGCGACCTCGCGGGTGGTCAGCATGGTGTTGGTGGTCGAGCGACCAGAGAAGGGCAGGATCCAAGCCGTCCAACGCCCAGTCTACTACCTAAGCGAGGTGCTCTCCATCTCCAAGCAGAACTACCCGCACTACCAGAAGATGTGTTACAGCGTGTACTTCACCGCCAAGAAGCACGTCGTCACCGTGGTCAGCACGGCGCCTATAGGAGAGATCGTCAGGTGCCGGGATGCCTCTGGCCGGGTTGCCAAGTGGGCGATCCAGCTAGCCGGCCACACCATCCTCTACGAGCCCCGCACCACGATCAAGTCTCAAGCCCTGGCCGACTTCCTCGTCGACTGGACCGAGACCCAGTACTTGCCGCCGCCCCCTGACTTGACGCATTGGCACATGCATTTCGATGGATCCAAGATGCGACTCGGCCTGGGGGCCGACATCGTACTCTCGTCCCCAAAGGGCGACCGACTCCACTACGTGCTCCAGATCCACTTCGCCGCCTCCAACAATGTCGCCGAGTATGAAGCCCTTGTGCACGGCCTCCGGGTTGCCAAGGAACTCGGCATCCGGCGCATCTTGTGCTACGACGACTCGAACCTGGTGGTGCAGCAGTGCTCCAGCGAATGTGATGCCCGCGACTCCAACATGGCAAGCTACCGCTTCCTCGTCCAGAAGCTATCCGGATCCTTCGAGGGCTACGAGTTCCTCCATGTGTCGCACGCGGAGAACGAAGCAGCTGACACGCTCGTCAAGATCGCCTAATCCCGACAAGCCATCCCGTCCGGTGTCTCCCTCGAGCACCTGCGCAAGCCGTCCGTCAAGCCATTGCCGGACTCCGAGTCCATCCACGTTCCAGACTACCCGGCCGCACCTCAAGCCGCCCCTGGGGCTGCTGAACCCGGCCCGGTGACTGCTGAACCCGGCCCGAGGGCTGCTCATCTCGACCCGGCCACCATTGCCCTGGACCTGGCCGTCGCCATCCCCGACCCGGGGGCTTCCCAACTGGGCTCGGGGGCGGCCGACTCGGAACCCACCCTGGTGGCCGTCTTCTCCGTGGTTACTGCTCCATCTTTGGCTCTCCCAATATCAGAATTCTTGGAACACGGTTCTCCTCATGGACGAGACAGAAGCTCGGCAAGTGCAGCGCCAGGCGTCTGCCTACTGCATCATTAACAATGAGCTCGTCAAGCGCAGCTCCACCGGCATGTTCCAGCACTACGTCGAGCAGGAGTAGGGCATCGACATCCTCCTCGACATACATCAGGGCGAGTGCGGGCACCACACCACATCGCGATCCCTGGTGGCCAAGGCATTCCGCCACGGTTTCTACTAGCCCACGGCCCTCCAAGATGCCGAGTCGCTCGTCCTCAAGTGTGAGGGATGCCAGCGCTTCAGCAAACGCAGCGACCAGCCGGCGTCAGTACTCTGCACCATACCGATCGCTTGGTCCTTCGCAGTCTGGGGACTCGCCATGGTTGGACCCTTCAAACCCGCTCAAGGCGGCATGACGCACCTGCTGGTGGCAGTAGACAAATTCTCCAAGTGGATCGAGGCAAGACCAATCAAGAAACTGGACGTGCCAACACCCGTTCGGTTCATCAAGGACATAGCGGTGCGCTACGGCATGCCGAACAGCATCATCACGGACAACGGCACCAACTTCGCCAAGGCCGCGCTCGAGAAATACTGCTCTGTCTCTGGCATCCGCCTCGACCTGACCTCCATTGCACATCCGCAATCCAACGGGCAGGTCGAGCGGGCCAACAGACTCATCCTGTCCGGCGTCAAGCCACGACTCGTCGAGCCACTCATATGCACACTCGTCAGCTGGCTTGATGAGTTGCCGCCCGTTCTCTGGAGTCTACGCACCACGCTGAATCGGTCGACCGGGTTCACCCTGTTCTTCCTCGTCTATGGAGCTGAAGTCGTCATCCCGACCGACGTCAAGTTCGAATCGCCGCGCGTCGCGATGTACACCGAAGCCGAAGCCAGAGAAGCCCGCGAAGATGGTGTCGACCTGCTCGAAGAAGCACGCCTCCTGGCACTCAGCCGTTCGGCCATCTACCAGCAAGGCCTGAGGCACTACCACAGCAAGAAGATCAAGCCCCTCGCGTTCCGCTAGGGCGACCACGTCCTCCGACTCGTCCAAGAGCAAGCAGGCCATCACAAGCTGTCCCCTCCATGGGAGGGACCATTCATCGTGAGCAGGGCCTTGCGTGACTGCAACGCCTACTACCTCATCGATGCACGCAAGTCAAGGAAGCTCAAGAAGGACACCACCGGCGAAGAAACGACCCGGCCGCGGAATGCGGAACTCCTCCGCCGCACGAGTGTATGTATCATCACCTTTTGTAAACACATAAAACTATGGGGTTCCCGAACGAGACTCGGGGGCTGCCTTTTGTCGACCAATTTATTGTGTCCCTATTTTCCTGCATCACTATGCCACTGAACCCGGCCACCGGTCTGACTCGCTCGACCAGGGGGCTCGGGGGCTGGCCGGCTCGGTCGCCACCCCGCCGCCTTACTTGGTGATTCCTGATACAGTTAGGATGCCGTGGTCCCCCACTTCGCCCTAAAGCCACAGATCCAGCTTTGGCTGTCGGCTGGCAAGCACAATGGGCTAGAGCTCCTTTACGCTTCATACACTAAGTCAAAGGCTGCCGGGTCGATCAACCCGGCCCGCCGCTCATCAAATAAACAGTCGCATGACTGGCTGCTCGCCAACCGGCTTCGCCAGATTGCCGCTAGCCGACCCAATGGGTGTTTCGCTCGCGCTCAATGTTTCGAAGGGCCCAAGTCCTGCGTGCTCCTCTCGAAGAATCAAACTCTTTGTCATACACCGGAGCCTCGGCCGTCTGACTCGCGGGGGGGGGGGGGGGGTTTGAGAAAGGAAAAGCGCATGAAATCGGTCCAAAAAACGGAAGGCAAGAGAAAAAACACTCACGACATTTGTACGAAAATATTTAAGAAAAGGCCCATGGCCCGAGTTCATTACACCCTAAAACCCCCAGTGGGTGGGTGGACCTGCTACTTAACAAATTCTACATCGAATGTCTCAGGCATCTCCAGCACCGCGTTGCGGCGTCGACGGCTCTCCCCCGGCGGCCTCCGGGTCCAGAGAGGCACCAGTGTCCTCCTCAGCACCCCCATCGCGGTAGATGCATGTCTCCTCCGAGCTCCCCTCCGGATCGTGGAGAAGCAAGCCGTAGTCGTCGCCGTCCACGACCCTACCATCTTCCGTCCGCTTCGGGTGGAAATCGTCGTGGAAGGCGAACTCGGTGATGTAGCTGGCTCGGGAGGCAATCCGGCCGGCTTGCTCCTGCAAGAGATGCTCCGAGCCGGCCCGCTGGCCCATCAATGCGTCCAGCTGCAGGTCTGGATGCCAAGACAACGCGAACCGGAGCGCCATCTCGGCAGCGGCATGAGCGGCGGAGATGCGCCACTTGTGAAGCCGGTCCGGCCCCATCTCCAACCAATGCGCCAGGCACGTGAAGCTGCTCGGCTCGACGGAGTCCGGCCAAAGGGCCATCGTCATCGCGGTGCCGGCCTGGGCCAGCCGCCCCATCTGTGTTCCCAAGACACGCAGGCGGGCCTCAACAGCGGCGATGATCTACAGGAAGGTCCACACCACCCGCGGATCCGTCCCGGACCCAACGACTCCGGTCGGGTTGCGCTGATAGCGAACGGCTTCCTCTGCCAGCCGTTGCGTCTTCGGGAAGGCCCCTACCACAAAAGGAGAAGCATATCAGAAGAAGAACAACAAGGAAGAAAGGCCGGATCCCGACCCAGCAAAATGCAAGAAAAAGCACTTACTGGAGAACGACTCTTCCAGGTGTCGCGCTTCGAGCAACATACCACGCCGCTCCCAATCAATGGCGCGGTCACGCTCCTGGAGCGCATTCTCCAGATCGGCCGCCTTGGCAAGGGCCGCCTTCAGCTCGGCATCCTTGTCGTCGACCGCCTTCTCGGCCGCCTCGCGGTAACGGGCCTCGTCCTGACGGGCCCCCTCAGCCGTGGTGACCTGCCCCCGCAGGCGATCCACCTCGGCCTAGAGCCGGCCCTTGTCATCGGCCAGCTGGCCGCGCTGCTGGTCCGCCTCCACCAGGGCCTGCTGCGCCTCCACCACCATGGCGGCTTCCACCTTAAGAAGCTCCACCTCGGCCTCGAGGCGGCTCTTGTGACCTGCCAGCTGCTCATGGAGCCAGTTGGCCTCGTCGAGAGACCGCCGGGCCACGGCCGCCTCAACGCCAAGACGGCTGGTGTCGGCAACGAGCCGGTCATAGTGATGACCGGCCCGGAGCAGACGAGTCCGCCAGGACAACACCTCGGCTGCGAAAAAGAAGGATTCAGAAAAAGGGAAAGCTAGACTTAAGATTTGGCCCAACTGTTACATAGTTGGCCCGAATCTCAGGGACTACAGCCAGTGGGTGCGCTAGCACGCCCCCACTAGAAAAGAGCACAAGGATACCTGCGGCGACGCGAAGCTCCTCCTCCTTGGCGGCAAGCTACTCCTTGAGATCCCGGTGCTTGCCCAGGAGACGGTTGAAGGCGGTGACCCAGAAGGCGTCGAGATGCTGAAGAAGGCGAAGGTCAGAACAAGGCCAACGCTCTAAAGATTCGACCCAACTACTACGTAGTTGGCCCGAACCTCGGGGGCTACACCCAGTGGGTGCACTAGCGTGCACCCACAAAGAAGAAATTGCAAGAAAGAAAAGGCTTACAGAACGGCGCGCTCCAGGTCGCGCGTCCGCTCCACCCCCGCCTGGGTGAAGGCCTCGAGCCGGTCCGTCCGGCCTCGCAGGCAGCGGCTGACAGCGTCCAGCGCCGCCTCCTCCTAGGTCTGAGGCCCGAAGACCACGGCGCCCCCGCTCCGCGCCAGCTGCGGCACGGCGGCCCGGTGCCCTCCCTGCCGGGGCACCAAGGCGTGCTCCCCGCTGGCCGCTCCCGACGTGGCCAGCACCTCCTCCGACGCCCCTCCCGGCACCGTTGACGACCCAGATGCCAGGACGCCCCGCGTCGCCGCCTCCGGTCCGGACGCCGGGACGGCCTGCTGCGCCACCACTGGCCCAGTTGCCGGGGTGGCCTTCGGCACCGCCATCCGCGGCGCCTCCTCCAACACCGGCGGCGCCTCCGACACCGCCGCCCGCAACGACTCTTCCAAAACGGCGCCACCTCCAGCATCAGCCCCCGCTCGCTCAACTACATCGACCCGCGACGGGGTATCATCCTCCACCTCCACGACCTCCCGGTCGAGGATCACCACCTCAGCCCGGCCTTGAGGGCCGCGCTCCCTCACCGACGACGGCTCAAAGACCGTCGACGCCACCACCGTACCCTCCGGCATATCGCGCCAGGCCGGCTCCATGCCGGCTCGTGCGCATGCCGCTGCCGCGTCGGTCCAAGCCCGGACAGACGCCGCCTCTAGCTCCGCCTCGGCCCTGTTCCTTGCTCGCCAGGCCAAGCCTTCGGCGTCATTCGGGTCCAGGTCGAAGTCCGAGTCGGCCCGTCCCTCCACCTCGGCCCGGTCGGTGAGGTCGGACGGGCTCCTGCGGAACGCGGTCCCTTCGGCGGCCGCGACATCCGCTGCCGCCCTTGCCAGCGCGATTGGCGACCTGAAGAAGAAGACAGAATGAGCAAAAAAGAAACAAGGCTAGAACAATGATCCAATGCGTACGAAAGACGAATCTTAACCCGACAAGACCAGGACCGGGGTCGGCCTCCCGTGCCCGGCGCCGCGCTTCCTCTTGGCCGGCCTCCCGGCCCCGGCCAGATCCGCCGTGCGTTTCGGGGCCCGGGGTCGCGGCGCGACACTGTCTTTCCCGTGCGGGCTGCTCGGCGCCGCTCCACGCGAAGACCCAGCTCCGCCCGCGTCGCCGCCTCCCTCGCCTAAGGCTACTGCACCAACAACTGGCGTCACCATCGCCCGCACTGTGCCATGGTCAGCAACTCAGGACACATGAAGAAAAATACAAGACTTACCTGCGCGACGCCCAGCGCCGGTGTCGGCCTCGGCCACCTCCTCCCCGTCGTGGGCCGCGGGCTCCTCTGGCGCCACCCCTGCCACCTGCGACGGAGCCCGGGCATAAGGATGTCGGATCGCGTTCAGAAGCACCTCCCGCGTCGCGTCAGGATGCACGAGAAGGTGCACAGCAGCAAAGTAAGAAGACCAGACACTCACCTGCGGCGCCGGGTTCGACTCGCTATACGACACCTTGCCGAACCGCCAGTCCTCGCCAAGGTTCGCCTTGGAGATGTCGTTCACGCCGCGTGCGATCTGCTCCACAATCAGCCGCGTCGACCCCATGTGGTTGGGGTCTTGAAGGCCGACCATTTCTCCGATGAGGCAGGAGCGCCTCTGCAGCGGGAGGACCCGGCGCATGATGAACGCGATGATGAGGTCGGTGCCGGATAGCCCCTCATGCGTCCTCATCACCGTCACCCACTCACAGAGATTGCCAATCTACTGCGACGGGCGCCTGAGCGAGTAGCCCCGATTCGCCTACGCGAAGGCCGGAAGATTGATGCGATCCGTACCCAGGTTCCGGACGTAAAAGAAGGAGTTCTACCATTTCTTGGCAGAATCCTCCAGCGGGATCTTGGGGAAGTCCACCCCCGACCGCTTCGAGATGACGGCGGCGCCGTAGTCGGTGAACTCCCCGGTCGGCGGGCCTTGCTGCTTCAGGGAGAAGAAGCGCGCACAGAGGTCGATCATGGGCACGACCCCCAGATACCCCTCGCAGAGGGTGACGAAACCGGAGAGCTGGACGATGGCGCCGGCGCCAAGATGATGCGGCTGAAGCCCGAAGAACTCCAGGAATGTGCGGAAGAAGGTGCTCCTCAGCAGCCCAAACCCGTGCTCGAAGTGCGTGAGGAAGACCACGCGCTCCTGCTCCTTAGGCCAAGGCCTCTGCTCGCCGCGCGGCAGAAGGACGCCGACGTCCATCTCCCGCGGCAGGCGCCGCGTCGCCCGGAGTTGGGTGATGTCCTCGGTGGTGACATTCGAACCCATCTAGGAGCCTGACAGGAGTGCCATGATCGGAGGAAGGAGAAAGAAGATGGGCGGTGAAGGAGTTCTGCTCGGAGCAGCGGGTGCCGCTGTGCGTTGGTTACATAGAGCGGAGCAAGAGCAGGGGGATAGGAGGGCGCGAGCGAGAATGATGTCCGCCACCTGCTTGCTCCCCTCAATTTATAACCCTCGGTTCGAACGTGGGGGAGTGGGATCGTCTGCACGCACCCGTTCCACTACCCCGACATAAGTGCGCATGTACACGCGCAGTAACTGCCCGGGGAAGAGCAACTCGCCCTCGGACGCCGCAATAAATCCGCGCGCGTGGGCCAAGGGCGCGCGGTGGCGGACCCCAGCCCATCGCCTAGTCCCGTCATCCGCGTGGCCTGTCGGGCCCCTCCGACTTCCGGGCACCACGTGGCGCCCGCGCGAAGCCCGAGGGATTGCTCCAAGACTCGACGGACTCCTCGGTTCCCACCACGGCTGGGATGCCACAATCCGGTTTCTGAGAAAACTGGCACACAGTAGGTGTTGCCAGACCCGGCGCTCGCAGGATCCGCCTTGCTTAAGGGGAAAACTACAAAGGCCCACTCATCCGAAGATGGCGGACCTTCAGAGCTTTGGGGACTACTATCGGGGGGTTGAACCCTGGGCAGGCAACGCAACCCAGATCCTCTTCAAAAACAACGGGGCTGGCACCACCCCTCAAACCGGTATGCACTTGGCCGGGTCGCTCGACCTGGCCAAGCCCCGCAACCCGGCCAGACTCTCTGACCCGGCAAGACGCGCCGACTCGGCCTCAACAACTAGCGCAAGACCGCCGAACCCGGCACCACCAAAGCTTCCTCAACAAGCCAGCTCCACCCGTGGCATGCTCCGCAATCCGGCCACGGGCCAGCTCCCATCCCACCCAGGCCGTACGATGGGACGAGTCTTCAATCAACAATGAGCAAGGCAATAGTACCCCGCCCATGCCTCTGGTCAGCCGGAGCGTGGCAACAGTACCCCTCACCTACCCGCTGACCAGGGCCGACGTGGCTACAGTGCCCCCGCCCTCACCGCTGACGACAGCAAGCGGCAACCTGACGGAGAGCCACTATACACGACTCGACTCGGCCACGCCCTGACGATCGACAAGACGGTGCACAGTCCCCCTAGGCATGCGGGGCCCGCACCTAGTGGAACTCGGCGAACCACAAGCCCTCAGCGAGACCCAGCCCGGGTCCCCGGACACAGACAATCTGGACCCACCGACTTGTAACATTACCATTGTACCCCTGGGGGGTTGGTCTATAAAACCCCCAGGAGCCCACGCTCATACGGGCATGTAACGAGAGAAAGGCAAGTAAGCATAGAACTAGCCACCGCAACACAAACACCAGAGAGAAGGAGCAGCCTAAGCCTTGGCCAGCTTCCTTCCTCCCCCATACAGCTCCAGGAGCAGCGTTGTACTATCGAACATCCAACTACACTCGGCAGGACTAGGGGTGTTATCTCTCCGGAGAGCCCCGAACCTGGGTATGTCCGGCGTCCCGCGCCCGCTCATGCCAACCTCGCCTCTGGAGCTCACCAGCGCCCTCGAGCCCCCTCCTCTCTTTAGCCATCCCTTGGCATCTGTCGTGCGCCCACAACGACAAAAGTCTTCACGATCCAACCGATCCAAGCACCGAACGTACGGTACCTCCGCGTATAGCACACGTTCATCCCGATGACGTCCCTCGATCTCTTGATCCAATTGAATACAAGGGAGCGTTTTGTCAGCATGAAGGCGTGGCAACGGTGTTGGTGATGTTACCGGCGCAGGGCTTCGCCTTAGAACTATGACGATATGACTGAGGTGTGTAACTGTGGAGGGGGGCACCACACATAGTTAAGAGAACTTGATATACTTTGGGGTGCCCCCTACCCCCGTATATAAAGGAGGAGAGGGGGAGGTCGGCCGGCCCTTGTAGAACGTGCCAGGAGAAGGGAGTCCTACTAGGACTCCAAGTCCTAGTAGGATTCCACCTGGAGGAAGAGGGGAAGGAAGGGAAAGGGAGAGGGAGAGGGAAAGGGGGGCCGCGCCCCCTTCCATTATCCTATTCGGACTCCCCATGGGGGGTGCCTCCCCTATGTGGGCTGTCCTCTCTCTCCCCTATCGCCCATGTTGGCTCATTGCTTCCCCGGGGGGTTACGGTAACCCCTTCGGCACTCCATTTTTACCCGAAACCACTCGGAACTCTTCCGGTGTCTGAATGACATAGTCCAATATATTAATATTTATGTCTCGACCATTTCGAGACTCCTCGTCACATCCGTGATCTCATCTCGGACTCCGAACAAACTTCGGTCATAAAAAACACATAACTCATAATGCAAATCATCATCGAACGTTAAGTGTGCGGACCCTACGGGTTCGATAACTATGTAGACATGTTCGAGACATATCTCCGATAAATAACCAATAGTGGAACCTGGATGCTCATATTGGCTCCTACATATTCTATGAAGATCTTTATCGGTCAAACCGCATAACAACACATGTTGTTGCCTTTGTCATCGATATGTTACTTGACCGAGATTCGATCGTCGGTATCATCATACCTAGTTCTATCTCATTACCGGCAAGTCTCTTTACTCGTTCTGTAATGCTTCATCCTGCAACTAACTCATTAGTCACATTGCTTGCAAGGCTTATAGTGATGAGCATTATCGAGAGGGCCCAGAGATACCTCTCCGAAGCATGGAGTGAAAAATCCTAACCTCGATCTATGCCAACCCAACAAACACCTTCGGAGACACCTGTAGAGCATCTGTATAATTACACAGTTACGTTGTGACGTTTCATAGCAGACAACGTGTTCCTCCGATATTCGGGAGTTGCATAATCTCATAGTCCGAGGAACATGTATAAGTCATGAACAAAGCAGTACCAATGAAACTGTAATGATCATAATGCTAAGCTAATGGATGGGTCTTATTCATCACATCATTCTCCTAATGATGTGATCCCATTCATCAAATGACAACACATGTCTATGGTTAGGAAACATAACCATCTTTGATTAACATGCTAGTCAAGTAGAGGCATACTAGGGACACTATGTTTTGTCTATGTATTCACACATGTACTAAGTTTCCGGTTAATACAATTCTAGCATGAATAATAAACATTTATCATGATATAAGGAAATAAACAATAACTTTATTATTACCTCTAGGGCATATTTCCTCCAGTATCCCACTTGTAGTAGAGTTAATAATCTAGATTACAAAGTAATGATTCTAACACCCATGGAGTCTTGGTGTTGATCATGTTTTGCTCGTGGAAGAGGCTTAGTCAACAGGTCAGCAACATTCAGATCCATATGTATTTTGCAAATCTCTATGTCTCCCTCTGCGACTTGATGCCTGATGGAATTCTAGCGTCTCTTGATGTGTTTGGTTCTCTTGTGAAATCTGGATTCCTTCGCCAAGGCAATTGCACCAGTATTGTCACAAAAGATTTTCATTGGACCCGATGCACTAGGTATGACACCTAGATCAGATATGAACTCCTTCATCGAGACTCCTTCATTTGCTGCTTCCGAAGCACCTATGTACTCCGCTTCACACGTAGATCCCGCCATGACGCTTTGCTTGGAACTACACCAACTGACAGCTCAACCATTCAATAAAAATACGTATCCGGATTGGGACTTAGAGTCATCCGGATTAATGTCAAAGCTTGCAACAACGTAAACATTAACAACGAGCTCTGTGTCACCCCCATAAATGAGAAACATATCCTTAGTCCTTTTCAGGTATTTCAGGATGTTCTTGACCGTTGTTCAGTGCTCCACTCCTGGATTACTTTGGTACCTCCCTACTATACTTATAGCAAGGCACACATCAGGTATGGTACACAACATTGCATACATGATAGAACCTATGGCTGAAGCATAGGGAATGACTTTCATTTTCTCTCTATCTTCTGCAGTGGTCAGGCATTGAGTCTAACTCATCTTCACACCTTGTAACTTAGGCAAGAACCCTTTCTTTGACTGATCCATTTTGAACTTCTTCAAAACTTTATCATGGTATGTGCTTTGTGAAAGTCCAATTAAGCATCTTGATCTATCTCTACTGATCTTGATGCCCAACATGTAAGCAACTTCACCGGGGTCTTTCATTGAAAAACTCTTATTCAACTATCCCTCTATGCTATCCAGAAATTCTATATCATTTCCAATCAACAATATGTCATCCACATATAATATTAGAAATTCTACAGGGCTCGCACTCACTTTCTTGTAAATACAGGCTTCTCCAAAAGTTTGTATAAAAGCATGTGCTTTGATCACATTATCAAAGCGTTTATTCCAACTCCGAGAGGCTTGCACCAGTCCATAAATGGATCGCTGGAGCTTGCACACTTTGTTAGCACCCTTTGGATCGACAAAACCTTCTGGTTGCATCATATACAACTCTTCTTCCAAAAATCCATTCAGGAATGCAGTTTTGACATCCATCTGCCAAATTTCATAATTATAAAATGCGGTAATTGCTACCATGATTCGGACAGACTTAAGCATCACTACGGGTGAGAAAGTCCCATCGTAGTCAACTCCTTGAACTTGTCAAAAACCTTTCGCAACAAGTCGAGCTTTGTAGATAGTAACATTACCGTCAGCGTCATTCTTATTCTTGAAGATCCATTTATTTTCTATGGCTTGCCGATCATCGGGCAAATCCACCAAAGTCCACGCTTTGTTCTCATACATGGATCCCATCTCAGATTTCATGGCCTCAAGCCATTTCGCGGAATCTGGGCTCATCATTGCTTCCTCATAGTTCATAGGTTCATCATGGTCTAGTAACATGACTTCCAAAATAGGATTACCGTACCACTCTGGTGCAGACCATACTCTGGAAGACCTACGAGGTTATGTTGTAACTTGATCTGAAGTTTCATGATCATCATCATTAACTTCCTCACTAATTGGTGTAGGAATCACTTGAACTAATTTCTGTGATGAACTACTTTCCAATTCGGGAGAAGGTACAATTACCGCATCAAGCTCTACTTTCCTCCCACTCACTTCTTTTGAGAGAAACTCCTTCTCTAGAAAGGATCCATTCTTAGCAACGAATATCTTGCCTTTGGATCTTTGATAGAAGGTGCACCCAATAGTTTCCTTTGGGTATCCTATGAAGATGCACTTCTCCGATTTGGGTTCGAGCTTATCAGGTTGAAGCTTTTTCACATAAGCATCGCAGCCCCAAACTTTAAGAACTGACAACTTTGGTTTCTTGCCAAACCAAAGTTCATACGACATCGTCTCAACGGATTTTGATGGTGCCCTATTTAAAGTGAATGCAACCGTCTCTAAAGCATAACCCCAAAACAATAGCGGTAAATCAGCAAGAGACATCATAGATCGCACCATATCCAATAAAGTACGGTTATGACGTTCGGACACACCATTACACTGTGGTGTTTCAGGTGGCGTACGTTGTGAAGCTATTCCACATTGTTTCAAATGAAGACCAAACTTGTAACTCAAATATTCGCCCCCACGATCAGATCGTAGAAACTTTATTTTCTTGTTACGATGATTTTCCACTTCACTCTGAAATTCTTTGAACTTTTCAAACATTTCAGACTTATGCTTCATTAAGTAGATATACCCATATCTACTCAAATCATCTATGAAGGTAAGAAAATAATGATACCCGCCACGAGCCTCAACACTCACTGGACCGCATACATCAGTATGTATTATTTCCAATAAGTCAGTAGCTCGTTCCTTTGTTCTGGAGAATGGAGTTTTAGTCATCTTGCCCATGAGGCATGGGTCGCAAGCACCAAGTGATTCATAATCAAGTGATTCCAAAAGCCCATCAGTATGGAGTTTCTTCATGCGCTTTACACCAATATGACCTAAATGGTAGTGCCATAAATAAGTTGCACTATCATTATCAACATTGCATCTTTTGGCTTCAATATTATGAAGATGTGTATCTCCACGATCGAGATTCAATAAAAATAGACCACTCAACAAGGGTCATGACCATAAAAGATATTACTCATATAAATAGAACAACCATTATTCTCCGATTTAAATGAATAACCATCTTGCATCAAACAAGATCCAGATATAATGTTCATGCTCAACGCTGGCACCAAATAACAATTATTCAGGTCTAAAACTAACCGCGAAGGTAGATGTAGAGGTAGCGTGCCGACGGCGATCACATCGACCTTGGAACCATTTCCGACACGCATCGTCACCTCGTCCTTAGCCAATCTTTGTTTAATCTATAGCCCCCGTTTCGAGTTGCAAATATGAGCAATAGAACCAGTATCAAATACCTAGGCACTATTACGAGCATTAGTAAGGTACACATCAATAACATGTATATCAAATATAACTTTCACTTTGCCATCCTTCTTATCTGCCAAATACTTGGGGCAGTTCCACTTACAGTGACCAGTCCCTTATAGTAGAAGCACTCAGTTTCAGGCTTAGGTCCAGACTTGGGCCTCTTCTCTTGAGCGGCAACTTGCTTGCCGTTCTTCTTGAAGTTCCCCTTCTTCCCTTTGCCCTTTTTCTTGAAACTAGTGGTCTTGTTGACAATCAACACTTGATGCTCCTTCTTGATATCTACCCCCGCAACCTTTAGCATTGCGAAGAGCTCGGGAATCGTTTTCGTCATCCCTTGCATATTATAGTTCATCATGAAGCCTTTATAGCTTGGTGGCAGTGATTGAAGAACTCTGTCAATGACACTATCATCAGGAAGATTAACTCCCAGCTGAGTCAAGTGGCTTTGATACCCAGACATTTTGAGTATATGTTCACTGACAGAACTATTCTCCTCCATCTTGCAGCTATAGAACTTGTTGGAGACTTCATATCTCTAACCTCGGGCATTTGCTTGAAATATTAACTTAAACTCTTGGAACATCTCAGATGCTCCATGACGTTCAAAACTTTTTTGAAGTCCCAATTCTAAGCCGTAAAGCATTACACACTGAACTATCGAGTAGTCATCAGCTTTGCTCTGCCAGACGTTCACAACGTCCGTAGTTGCTTCTGCAGCAGGCCTAGCACCTAGCGGTGCTTCCAGGACGTAATTCTTCTGTGCAGCAATGAGGATAATCCTCAAGTTATGGACCCAGTCCATGTAATTGCTACCATCATCTTTCAACTTAGCTTTGTCTAGGAACGCATTATAATTCAAAGGAACGGTAGCACGGGCCATTGATCTTCAACAACATAGACATGCAAAAACTATCAGGACTAAGTCCATGATAAATTAAAGTTCAATTAATCATATTACTTAAGAACTCCCACTTAGATAGACATCCCTCTAGTCATCTAAATGATCACGTGATCCAAATAAACTAAACCATGTCCGATCATCACGTGAGATGGAGTAGTTTTCAATGGTGAACATCACTATGTTGATCATATCTACTATATGATTCATGTTCGACCTTTCAGTCTCAGTGTTCCGAGGCCATATCTGCATATGCTAGGCTCGTCAAGTTTAACCCAAGTATTCAGTACGTGCAAAGCTAGCTTGCACCCGTTGTATGTGAACGTAGAGCTTATCACACCTGATCATCACGTGGTGTCTCGGCATGACGAACTGTAGCAATGGTGCATACTCAGGGAGAACACATATACCTTGAAAATTAGTAAGGGATCATCTTATAATGCTACCGCCATACTAAGCAAAATAAGATGCATAAAAGATATACATCACATGCAATGAAAATATGTGTCATGATATGGCCATCATCATCTTATGCTCATGATCTCCATCACCAAAGCATCATCATGATCTCCATTTTCACCGGCTTCACACGTTGATCTCCATCGTAGCATCGTTGTCGTCTCGCCAACTATTGCTACTACGACTATCGCTATGCTTAGTGATAAAATAAAGCAATTACGTGGAGATTGCATTTCATACAATAAAGCAACAACCATGGCTCCTACCAGTTGCCGATAACTCTGTTACAAAACATGATCATCTCATACAACAATTTATATCTCATCATGTCTTGACCATATCACATCACAACAAGCCCTGCAAAAACAAGTTAGACGTCCTCTACTTTGTTGTTGCAAGTTTTACGTGGCTGCTACGGGCTTCTAGCAAAAACCGTACTTACCTACGCATCAAAACCACCAACGACTTTTCACCAAGTGTGTTGTTTTAACCTTCAACAAGTACCGGCCATAGCCAAACTCGATTCAACTAAAGTTGGAGAAACAGACACCCGCCAGCCACCTATGTGCAAAAGCACGTCGATAGAACCAGTCTCATGAACACGGTCATGTAATGTCGGTCCGGGCCGCTTTATCCAACAATACCGCCGAATCAAAGTAAGACGTTGGTGGTAAGCAGTATGACAATTATCGCGCACAACACTTTGTGTTCTACTCGTGCATAAAACATCTACGCATAGACCTGGCTCGGATGCCACTGTTGGGGAACGTGGTAATTTCAAAAAAGAATCCTACGATCACGCAAGCTCTATCTAGGAGATGCATAGCAACGAGAGGGGAGAGTGTGTCCACGTACCCTCATAGACCGAAAGTGGAAGCGTTTAGTTAACGCGATTGATGTAGTCAATCATCTTCATGATCAAACCGATCCAAGCACCGAACATACGGTACCTCCATGTTCAGCACACGTTCAGCCCGATGACGTCCCGCGAGCTCTTGATCCAGTTAAGGATGAGGGAGAGTTCCTTCAACACGACAGGGTGGCATCGTTGTTGATGATGTTACCGGCACAGGGCTTCGCCTAAGCACTACGACGATATGACCGAGGTGTGTAACTATGGAGGCGGGCACCGCACATGGTTAAGAGAACTTGATGTACTTTGGGGTGCCCCCTACCCCCGTATATAAAGGAGGAGAGGGGGAGGATGGCCAGCCCTTGAAGGGCGCGCCAGGAGAAGGGATTCCTACTAGGACTCCAAGTCCTAGTAGGATTCCACCTGGAGGAAGAGGGGAAGGAAGGGAGAGGGAGAGGGAGAAGGAAAGGGGGGCCGCGCCCCCTTCCCTTGGCCTATTCAGAGTCCACATGGGGGGGCGTGCCTCTCCTATTTGGATTGTGCTCTCTCTCCCATATGGCCCATGTTGGCCCATTGCTCCCCCCCCCCCGGGGGGGGGGGGGGTCCGGTAAACCCTCTGGCACGCCGTTTTTACCCGAAACCACTCGGAACTCTTCCAGTGTCCGAATGACATAGTCCAATATATTAATCTTTATGTCTCAACCATTTCGAGACTCCTCGTCACGTTCTTGATCTCATCTGGGACTCCGAACAAACTTCAGTCATCAAAAACACATAACTCATAATACAAATCGTCATCGAATGTTAAGCGTGTGGACCCTACGGGTTTGAGAACTATGTAGACATGATCGAGACATATCTCCGATCAATAACTAATAGCGGAAACTGGATGCTCATATTGGCTCCTACATATTCTACGAAGATCTTTATCGGTCAAACTGCACAACAACATGCGTTGTTCCCTTTGTCATCGGTATGTTACTTGCCCGAGATTCGATCGTCGATATCATCATACCTAGTTCAGTCTCATTACCGGAAAGTCTCTTTACTCGTTCCATAATGCTTCATACCACAACTAACTCATTAGTCACATTGCTTGCAAGGCTTATAGTGATGAGCATTACCGAGAGGGCCCAGAGATACCTCTCTGAAACATGGAGTGACAAATCCTAATCTCGATCTATGCCAACCCAATAAACACCTTCAGAGACACCTATAGAGCATCTTTATAATCACCCAGTTATGTTGTGACGTTTGATAGCACACAAGGTGTTCCTCCAGTATTCGGGAGTTGCATAATCTCAGAGTCTGACGAACAGGTATTAGTCATGAAGAAAGCAGTAGCAATGAAACTGTTACGATCATAATTGTATGCTAATGGATGGGTCTTGTCCATCACATCATTCTCCTAATGATGTGATCCCATTCATAAAATGAGAACACATGTCTATGGTTAGGAAACATAACCATCTTTGATTAACGAGCTAGTCAAGTAGAGGCATACTAGGGACACTATGTTTTGTCTATGTATTTGCACATGTACTAAATTTCAGGTTAATACAATTCTAGCATGAATAATAAACATTTATCAAGATATAAGGAAATAAACAATAACTTTATTATTGCCTCTAAGGCGTATTTCCTTCAGAAAAAAGTCGTGGTAGAATCAAGGGCGAGGAAACTATCGGGGAGTTCCCGGTTACGGTGGGTGGTCGGGACCGAGCGATGCACGAAGGTTTGTGCATTTCTCTCATGCACGTACGCGCATGTGTGCGAGGCGTTGGGCTCTAACTGAACCCAAGCGAGGCATTTGCTTACTGAACCCGAGCGATTGCACTAGCTATGTTACCGAACCCGAGCGATCGATCCCTTGGCTGTTAACTGAACCCGATTGAGGGATTCCTTCGCTACTACTGTTAACTAAAGCTGATTGAACCTGCTGCCTCTTGATGAACAGTGAATGTTGTTGGGGGTTGGACGAACAATTCCTGGTGGGGGTTGGACGAACAGGACCCCGTGGTAGGAGAGGATGTTCCCGCTGGATGAACAGGACCCCGATCGGGCCAGTTGGGGGTGGATGAATAGGACCCCGTGGAGGGCTGGTTGAATAGTAACCGGTGGAGGCTGGATGAACAGGACCCCGTGGAGGGCAGGTTGAACATTAGCCGGTGGAGGCTGGATGAACAGGAGCCTGTGGATGAACAGTAGCTGGTGGATGCAGGAGGGAGACACCGTGGATGCACAGTCATAGGTGGAGGCTAGAGGAGGTCGACGGTGGATGAACAGTAGCCCATGGAGGCTGGAGCGAGGCAGTAGACAGTGGATGAACAGTAGCCTATGGATTCCCGTTTTGCGGTATGCCACAGCCCTCCCGATGAATAGGACCCCCGTTTCGACCGTAGGAGGTCGAAGAGAAGTTTGTTTCCTCCGGTTTGTGGTACGCCACGCCGCTCCCGATCAACAGGGCCTCGTTTCGACCATAGGAGGTCTAAGAGAAGTCAGTTTCCTCTGTTTTGCGGTACGCCAGACCCCTCCCGATGAACAGGATCCCATTTTGACCGTAGGCGGTCGAACAAAAGGTTGTTTCCTATGTTCGCCAGGCCTCGTTTCGGCTGTTCCGTCCAAGCCGGTTGGCTCCCAATGAACGAGAAACATTCCGTTGCCTCCCGATGAACACGACGCAGTTTCTCTGTTCTGACCCAGCCGGTTGGCTGCCGATGAACAAGGTGCCGTTGCTGCCCTCTGCTGCCTCTCCATGTACACAAGCCCTGGCAGTACGTATGTTGTGTAGGCATTCAAGACCCCGCTCGTATGTGCATACGTACGTGTACACGATATAGACAGGACTGTCTAAACAACTACCGCTCCTTACTGGGCCACGCTTCATCGTGGCAGAAAGACCAATTGACCAGTATGTACGTACATGTTTGCGACCAAAATGACAACGCTATGTACGCTTCGACCGGGTGGGTCCCGACTGTCAGGGAAGATAAGGAGGCAGTTCCTTGCGTGCGAAAATGTAGCTGGTGGGTCCGAGCTGACAGGGGGAGGATTTTATTGTGCATAATAAGGAGGCACTTTCTTGCGTGCGAAGATGTAGCTGGTGGGTCCTTCTGTCAGCCTCACCGCGTACAGTCCTCTTCCGATGTCTGTCGTTCATTGACCACGTTGATCACACTGCATGGATAGCACCAGGTGGTGGACGACGGTGAGGCAGGGAACGACGCGGAGCCTGGGAACATGTGGAGGGTAGTACAAGGACTCACTGGTTCGGCTAAGGTGTGAGGCTGCCATCGTCACAGAATAACAGGGGGTGTGGGTGAGTAGAGGGATGGCCTGGCCAGCAGTGGGAGTAGTAGGGGGCAGTGAGGCCTCCTCGGTAGCATAGCCGGCCATGGGAGGTAGGAGCACACTATGGTTTGGACGGCTGGAGCAAGAAAATCAAAGGTTGAAGAAGCAGGAGGACCGTTGGATGCTAACAATCCAACGGTCTCTGGTGATAGAATCATTTGTTGACTAAGTTGACAAAGCCCTGCGTATGTGTCAACTTAGTAGGGCCACAAGTCGGCCTCCAAATCTGGTGGACCCCAGCTGTCATGGGGAGCACTCCTTATTGTTCGCTTAATAAGGAGGCACTTCCTTCCATGCCAAGTATAGTTGGTGGGTCCCAACTGTTAATGGGAGGATTCATTCTTTTTGGCGTATTAAGGAGGTACTTTCTTGCGTGCGGCTATGGACCAAGTGGGTCCCAACTGTCAGCCTCTCCATGTACATCCCTATTCCGATGTTGTCATTTGTTGACAATGTTGACCATGCCGTGTCGAGAACACAATCACGATGGACGACAGCGAGACCCATGAAGGGAATGACCCGGCGGCGGCGAAGCCACAACAGTGCAGGGATGTGGGTGAGTGGAGGGATGTCCTGGCCAACGGTGGGAGTAGTAGGGGGTGGTGAGGCCTGCGCGGCAGCACAGCCAGCCACGGGAGGCGGGAGCAGACGGTCCCGCCGGCGCTGGATTTGGCAGCTGGAGCAAGAAGATCAGAGATTGAAGAAGCACGACGGATGTTGGATTGACATCCAACGGCTATGTCTGCTAGAATCATTTGTTGACGTATATAATAAGTAAAAAAATCTTGCATACGCGTCAACTTAATAGGCCCATAAGTCAGACCATTCGCTATTATTTTAATAATTTACAGCTCATTATAACTTCTTATGCAATTTATTGCAGTCCAATTTTTTGCTGGCCAGGGCCAGGGTTAAAAATTTAAACAAAATTTTGCATATTTTGGTGGAGTTCAAACTATTTTTAATACCGAAATGTCGAGCCAGATTTAAAGTACCTTGAAGATATATTTAAATTAGGTTAAATCCCAGTGAAATTGGATCTGAAAATGTGAAAAAAAATTCAAAAATTATAAATTAATTGCCAATTTATCGTCTATTTTTTATATTTACAGCCCATTTCATATTACTTTCAAGATTTGCAGCCATCTTGAAAGAGTTGCAGTGCATCAGGGCCTAGAAAAATAAGTAGGCTTGGATTGGGTATTCTTCAGAAACAATAAATTGAGCTTATTTTCGCAAACAAAAAATAGCTGGGCTGGTCATGTCACTACAAAAAATACACTTCCGTGATGATATGTGTTTGTCATAGTAGGTTACATTTTCTGTCATGCATGTACATCCATGACGATTTTATGAGAGAATCAAGATAGTCATACATGTGTTGTCGTAGAAGTGTTCCATGTCATTACCAAAATTATATCACGGAAGTGTCCACTTCCATGGCGATAAATCACGCGTCACAAAAGAGGTTTCTTCAAGGATGACTGACACGTGGCATCCACCGTACCAGAACGCTGTTAAGCTATCGGGTCCGGTTTTGGATCCGATAACCCGTTAACAACCCGAACCAATGGGAATTTTCCACATGTAAAATCATCATTTCCTGGAGGAAACACATGTCAGCTCCGCATTGGCACAGGTGTCACTCAGCCAATGGGCGAGATGCGCTTATGAAATGTTGACACGTGGACCGGCCCAAAAGTGGCGCATAAGGTTTAAATGGGCCGGCCAAACTAAAGGCCTACAAGATTTTGCGGTCCATAATGGGCCGGCCCAGCTAAAGGCCCACGAGATTTTGCGGACCATAATGGGCGGCCCAGCTAAAGGCCCATAAGATTTTGCGGGCCATAATGGGCCGGCCCAGCTAAAGGCCCACAAGATTTTGCGAACCATAATGGGCCGGCCCAGCTAAAGGCCCACAAGATTTTGTGGACCATAATGGGCCGGCCCAGCTAAAGGCCAACGAGATTTCGCCGACCATAATGGGCTGGCCCAGCTGAAGGCCCACAAGATTTTGATGACACTAGTAGGCCGGCCCATTAACACGCTGCCATGTTTTGAGCCAAATGTTGGCCCATATTTGATCTGGTCCATTAACAGCCTGCCACGTTCCAGGCCTAATAAAGTCCCATATGAGATCCTGCCCGTTAAAAGCCTACCACGTTTTGGGCCAAATTACGGCTCAGATCAGGTCCGGACCTTTGAGAGGCTTTGGGCTAAATTATGGCCCATATCAGATTCGGCCTGTCAACTAGATGCTATGCTTTTGGGCCCACTTGATAAAGGCCCATTTAGTAATTCGGCCAGATAATAGTTTCGGGCTATTAAAGGCCCGTTTAACATTTCGACCGTATATTTATTTCGGCCTGTTAAAAGCCCGTCCTATAGTTGGGCCTAACTACGGCCCAGTTTGCATCCGGCTTGCTCACAACCGATAATCTGATTGGGCCAAACAAGGACCGAGACAATTTTGGCCTGTTACAAGCCCGTGATTTGATTGGCACAATCATTGGCCAGGGTCTATTTCGGCCTGCTGCCGGCCCGTGAGCTGTTCGACAAGTTTCAGGCCCAACCTACTTTTCAGCTTCCTAAAAGCCCATTGAGTTTTCTTGCGAAAATAGGGCCGACGGTTTACTCAGCCTATTAAAGGCCCGAATCTACAAGTGGACCAGTTTACATTTAGGCATGTTAATGGACCAAGATGATGGGGCCCATGATGCGGATCATACATAGTGATTTGCATGACGTCTCGATTATGTACCATAATTTTACGGTTTGGCCGATTTACTGCGAAGACATGATATATATACAGTAAAATAACTGCAGCATCGTGAATAAGAAAAAACCTAGACTATACAATAAAGAAATTACAGCATATTACATCCACTGGGCATCAAAGTTCGCCACTATGATAATAAAGCACAAGCAGACAGCAGATTACATACACTGGGCATCAAAGATCGCCACCAGTGCAAATAAACACGCCGACAAAATAATATACAAAACCGACAACACTTCAATAGAGTTCAAGAAAGGTTAGCCCTGCTCGGGAGCTGCAGCACAAGCAGCTGAGCAAGCTGATGAGACTGTGCTTGTTTGACATTTATATCCTCCTCACTCTGAAAGATAAACAAGCAGACAGATGACAGGTTTTGCACATATAAGTATCAGTGCTGACAATTCATCACATTTCTTACTGACGAATAAAGTGACATAGTTTTAAATAGCATTAACACAATATGGTATTGTTTAGTTCAAGACATGGCAGGAAATGACATTGTGAAGGAGTTGGCAGCTTCACGACACCACTGGATTACAGATCAAGAACTCATAAGTATCAATGGTTAGTGTGTTGTCAATTTATCCCATTTTAGATTGGCAAATAAAGAGACGGTTTAAATAATAGTAGAATGGTATGGCATTGTTCATAGTTAAGACATTGCAGAATATGACATTGTGCCGTAGTGGGTAGGTTCACCACACCACTGGATTACGGATCAAGAACAGAAGCATACATGAAGTGCAAAAGAACATCACTTGCTCTGTATAGTTTAATTTACATGGTATTAAGAAGGAACTTGGTTGTACAACTGAAAACTTAAATTGAGAAGGACAAACTTTTGTTTATGAACTACATAATAAACTTTAAACATGCAATTTGATGCAAATACCAAAAATAAATAGCTGTTGCAGTCATGCCTAACCAAATATGCACAACAAAGTTTGAAGGCTTGAGAAGGATAAACTTACATTATTGGTGAAGACAGTCTCTATAAAGCCCTTGTCCATGCTGATGGAGGGGGGCAATTCAAGAAGTTTACCACATAATCTTCTTCATAAGCATTGCCTTTATTCTACATTTTGTTAAGAGTAAATATAGATGTGACAATATAAGAAAAAATGGAGAATATTTAAGATAAGATGAAGAGTGATGCTACATAACCAAGTAGCTATAAATGTAAGTACAACAATACAGGCAAAAGGTGCAGCCAAGAGCAATGCAGAGCTAAACTTCTTCAGTACCATCGGTGTTATCCAACCTTATGGTAAGAGTAAATATAGATCTGATGTGTAGAAAATGGAGGGCAAAGGAAAATAAGCTGCAGAGTGATTGTACATGAACAACTACCTGTCAATATAAGTACACTTATAAAGGACAGCAGGTACTTACAAGAACAATGTAGAGCTAAAAAATTTCATTGGCATTCGATATATTCTACACTAATGTAACCATTCATACAGATCAGATAATTTGGAGCGAACAATTGATAAGCAAGTTATCATGCATACTACTGTCGCATAATGAACTAGGTATGTATGCAAGTACAGTGATACAGGACAACAGGTACTAACAAGAGCAGTGGCCAGCATATTTGCGATATCCTGTCGTTCTTTTCAAACCGGATTTTTTCTTCGAACAGATTTCCTGCAAAAAAGATCCGTAAGGCACATGCGGAAAAGTAGAAGTTCAAATTGGCATGCGATATCATAGACAATACCTCATCCTCGGAACAAGACCAGTGCATAACAAGGTTCTTCCATTCAATGTCTTCTAAATTTAGCACAGGAGACTTTACCGTAAATTCGTTTATAGACTTTCCATCAAAGTGTGATTTCCTCAGGTAACACCGATACTGCTGCAATGCTTCCTTGAAAAGCGCAAGCAAGCTTTGCTCATCATGACTATCTAGATTGACCCTCGCGTAATGTAAATCATTGATATGTTCAATCAGCATAAAACAAGAAAATAATCACCATGAATAATAGCACTTACACGTAAGTGGGACAGGAAGATGTGAAAATGGTGTTTGCCTTCACTATAATCTTCCCATGATGGGAATATATGCACGTAGTCCCTAACAACATTGAAAGCATTGTATTTTAAACTGGGAATAACTCGAATGGGGTTCCAATTTGCAGGAATTGACTGTCTCTGCAGTTGAAATAGGTCTTCGGCCTGTGGACTTGCTGTAATTTTTGCTGGAGTGAGATTTTTCTGTGGTATGGCTTGTGTTATGGCAATTGAAATCGGCATACCTTTTGCTGGGGTGCAAGTCCTGTGTGGTGGGGCTAGTGGTGTGTCCAGTGAAGTATGGGCATAGTCTGCTGGAGTCGGTCCTACGTTTTGTGTCACTAGTTGTACAGCCAATATAAGTGGAGTGTTGTCTGATTTCTCTGGCACAACCACGTTTTTCAAGGACTTTGCTGGTGCTCCTTGAAGTTCGGCAATCACCCTCTTCCTTTTTGATGTCTGATGCACAAGAACAACATTTGAGTGGAAAAACATGGTATGATGACAGATGAAATATGTATTGATAATGGATGGGCATGGCATCTCGACATATATGATGAGTAAACTAAGCAGATGACGGTGCAACAAAGTATAAGAAATGCAAGACAACATATGCAAGATACGCACAATCAATAAAACCTTGCCAAATTAGAACATGCACCTTGATGGGTGAACAGGACAGGCCATCTGCCTTTGACTCCTCGATGTTAGAATAGTCATTAGGATCATATTCTGAACAAGAATCTACAGGTGGGGATCGTATGAGTTTCATTGCATCCAGAATGGCACTCAATGCCTTGGTGCCAATTTTGTAAGTCATTGCAGTGTTCCACAATATTCTTTTGATGCGCGGATTCTGATATTCACTTATATTATGTATAATATCTGAGAACCATGAAAACATAAATAATAGTGAGATTATCTTTGTAACGCAGAGGATATTCTAATATAGGGGCGCCCCTGTAAACACTTGTGTGCTATCACTGGATTCTGATGAGAGAGCTCATGTGTGCTGTAATATGGTGCCTGCATTAATATAATCTGGCACAAGTACACAAAAAATAGGCTCCAGAAGTAAGGATAGTTGGCAGATGATAGGTTCATAATATACTATATAGAGAGTTTATTGCCAAACCATGATAACAAGAGCACACAACAACTAGGCAGATCATAGTGTACATAAAAGGGGTACACCATAACCACGATATATAAATCGGGAAAGTGGAACTGGCTTGAAAATATGGTGTTTTATTGCCGCTAGCAATTGAAAGCCTATCAATCACGTACATGCCAACTCTATCAGCTGTTGACTACAGATGTCCCTGCTCCCCTTCCTGACAAGGAACATACTGTACGTACTAAATACAGAATAACAGAAGAGGAACATGTTAAAGAACAGAAGAGGAAGCATATTCTTGAGGTTCCGCTTCATTGCATACAATGTTGGTTGCCCACTCATGATGAATCACAACGCCCAAAGAAATGCAACTCCATGTTGTCTCTCTATATGTGGCAATTTTGAACAAGAGTCATTAGGATCATATTCAAGAGTCAACAGGTGGAGAGCGTATGAGTTTCATTGCATCAAGAATGGCACTCAATGCCTTGGTGCCAATTTTTTAAGTCATCGCAGTGTTTAGCTTCAAGAGTGGACTGCTGCTAGTGCGACACAAAGAAGCTACATAGATCATAGTGTAGATATAACGTGAAAACCTTAAGCATCAGAGTAAAATCAGCAAAGTGGAACTTGCTGGAATATATGTGCTAGTATTGCCGATATGGCTAGAAAGGCTTCGGATACCAGCTCTCTTCAACTGAAGGTGCGGTACTATTAGTATCAGTGTAACTCTCAAAGGCGACACAGCTCCCCACATTTCCTTGCTATTCTTATAGGACAGGACACTACAAATACTATTCCCATGTCTACAAAATCCTATGAAGCAAAGAGGCCCAAAGAGTTCAAAGTGTCCATCACAACCGACCGTATAGACCTCTACACTGCAAATGTCCCTGCTCATCTTCACTATAAGGAACATATTGTACTACTATCATACTCCCTCCGTTCCAAAATATAAGTCTTGGTAGAGATTTCCACTATCGATCACATACAGATGTATCTAAATACATTTTAGAGTGTAGATTCACTCATTTTGCTCCATGTGTAGTCCATGGTGGAATCTATACAAAGACTTGTATTTAGGAACGGAGAGAGTACTTATTAAAGAAGAACAGAAGAGGAACATGCTAAAGAAGAGCAAGAGGATTTTGGATAATAAAATGTTCATGCGCAGTGCCCACACATGATGAACCAGAGTGCATTAAGAATGCAACTCCATGCTGTCTCTCTATATGTGGTGCACGTGCTTTTCTAAAGTAAAGTAGGAACATTAGCTGACCAATTAAATGTTATCTGTTTTAGTAATACCAGCATCATATCAGATTCATACTTGAGCAACAAGTTTGGAATTATGAGTGGCACATTGTTTAGCTCGATGGATTCAGGAGCAGTGCTAAGCAGGTACGATGATGGTACTGAATATAAGGGCATGTCTGCATGCAAGTCGTGTGACTTTTGTCATTTGGGTCAGTTGACCATTTCAGGCGGTTGGATGAAGATCCTACGACTCCTAACCATTCTTCTTCCTCGTCTCTGATTCTTCCCATACAGAACACCGCACGGGCCGCCAGCCGGACCACTGGCCCCCACTGCCTGTGTTCCTCCGCCACCCCCACCCCCACCCCCGCCCCCACATGCGTCGAGTTTTCTTCGCTCGGCGAGGCCCCACTACTGCCCCCACAACCACCATCCCCACCCGAGCCCCTTCCTTCGCACCGGCGAACTCCGGCGAGCTCTGAAAAATCGACTGACCCAATTTTGAAATTTAGTCTACTATGATTTAACTAGTGTGGAATATAAAAGGGGAAACCCATAAGCATTGGGAGTATAGTATTGAGCGTGCCATGGTGGATCTAAAGGTGCAAACCGGACAAAGGCAACTTCGAAACCAATGTTTGCTTAAGTGATGGACAACAAATCAGAGTAAAGTAGTGGTGATCTATTTTCTTGCTGTGATAAATAAGTTGAGAAGATACGAAAGAGTACCGCCTCTGGTGCGGCGCCGTGTATGCATCTGCTGAGAATTTGACGGTGTTGCGTTAGCGATGGCTGTCGGCAGCGTGGAAGCAGATCTAGGAGGGTAGACGTTGGCGGCGGGGCGCAGTGGACGAGACGGTCATAGGAGCGGCGCCGGCAAGGTGGACGATGGCGGAGATGAAGCGAGAGGACGAGATGCAAGGATCCCTGTCCGAAGCCGTGGATGAGAGAGGTCGATCTCTTGTAATGGACGGCGGCGTCGGGGTATCAGCTCTGGCTGGTGGAGGAGGGCGGCGGTGGATGGGGTGGCGGACAGAGGAGGTTGGGCTGGAGAGGGCGTTTTGGCGCCCACGGAGTACGAATTAGGAAATGGAGGTAGAGAGGAAGGGGGAACCATGTCTTCAGGGCGCGCTTGTCTCAAATGCGAGGAAATTTACAAACTTAGCCCCCATTTCAAATTTCCTACATCACAGCAATATTAGTCGGTTGGGGATAGGACGATAATGTCACATACACCGAATATTTGCCGATGAGAGTCTCTTTTTGGCGCCCACCGTGTATTAATCGGGGAGGGAGTCAATTTTGGCTGAGGAGACACTGTGATTTGGCGCCCACCACGTATGAATCCGGGTGAGAGGCGGTTATGTCACGTTTGAGTGAAATTACAAACCTACCCCTACCGAAACCTATAGAAATTGAGCCGATAGGCTTTGCGGGGCAGGGATAGGCAGTAGTAATTTCCATCTCGCAGATTTTGGTTTCAGGCGGTTACTGCGACTTTCCTCGCTTCATTCAAATTTTGCAGAGTGCACGTTTACCGTGCCAACTCAATTCGAATCCCGTTTGTATTCTATTTTTTCGGGCATGATCCATTTTTGATTGGAATAAAAATTTGTATACATCATTTATTTATATATAGTTTCAAAAGCAAAACACCCTTCATACATAAATATGGTTTACAAATGGCATGATCTCAGATTCATAAGGTTGTATCCATCAATTTGGATTTTCAAATATTTGAAACCACTTTATGTTGAAATCCAATGTATGCATTCCTCGCGAACTGCCTCCAATTAATGTGTGTTTCATGTGGATTTTTCTTACTTCTCAAACATGTATAATGTGTTTCACACACGCAACATATAGTGTAATTCCGTTTAGACATTAATTGCATATAAACCATGCATTGTTTCTAGTTAAAGAATCTATGGATCACCAATATTGATAAACTATATAACATTACACGTGTCCCCAAATTCAAATGAATATGCATGTTTGTTACACCAATTTGTGTTATGATATTATCGATATCGTGATATCCAATTTAAATATTTGAATCCCCTTTAATCCAGGTATTCGTCTCATATAGCTATCACTCATGCTTATATAGGAGTATCTCTCTAGACCTATACGCGTTCATCGTCTCTCGGGTATCTCTTGTGCTACTTGTATGTCGACAATGATCTTTTATCTTCGTAACACACTGACGATACTCTCTCCCTCGACCTTCATAATTATATCTCTCTCTAAGTATATCTCGCTCCCTGCTATGTGTCTCTAACTATGATTCTCCATGTGGAATCTCTTTCTCTCACACAAACACAAAACTTTGTCTCCCGGGGTCTCATTTCTCTCTACTATTCCCCTGTGTGCCACTCGCACACCCCTCATACTGAGATGTCTTTAGCTCCTTAGGTATGAGAACCTACGACTCTTCCTCTTAAATATCTCTTTCTCACACACAAAACAAACTCTGTCTCCCAGGGTCTCATATTTCTCCACTGTTCTCTTGTATGTCGCTCACACACACTCTCTCTCCCTAGAGATATCTTGCGTTCCCTCATATGTCTCTCTAGCTATCACTCTTGTTATGAAATATCTTTCTCTCTCGCAGACACAAAACTCCGTCTCTCGGGATCTCATTTATCTTTGATATTTGTTTGCTTGTGACTCACATGCACCCTCTCTTATCTCTCTCACACCCACACACATAAGTCAGCCTTCTGTTCCACTCGACTCCTATTTCTAACGCACACTAGCTAGCATCTTTATCTTTCTATTTGTCTGTTTCTCCATCAACCTTCTTTCTCGCCCTCACTCTTGCTTCCTATCACGCACACTACATATGTTTCTCTCTACATGCAGTCAAGTGCCCTCCTTTTATCTTTCTCTCACACACACATAACTTCACCCTCTGAACCACCCGGCGGTCATCTCCAACACTCAAACTAGCAGATGTCCCTCTAGCTAGCATCTCCATCTCTGTATCTATCTGTAGTTTCTCCGTCAACATTTATTTCTCAGACGCAGTCTTGCTTCCTATCACCCACACTATATATGTCTCTCCATACATATGCATTTATAGGTTGATCTATTTTGCACAACCGTTGTGTCTCACTCTCTCTGCTCACCATAGATGCATGCTCCAGCCCATGCTACTATCTCTTAAAAACAAAAGCATATGCTCAATTGTCGGGCCTTCTTCCGTGCATTCTCACATGCATGTATATTGTCATGCCGATGCGTCTCTCAAATGTCGTTGATGTTATGACTTATGTCTTCTTTCTTTTATCTTGATCATGCACGCACGCACACACACACATACCATGTATACATGTATACCTCTCACATCGAATCATAGTCAATTACCCTCAACCCTAACGCCACATCGAAACGTTCTCTTCTTGTGTGCACATAACTTCCCCTTGGATGGGTAAGACACACACTCACACTTAACAATCTCCTTCTAGCTACCCCCTCTCGCTCTTACCCTATATAAAGACCATCCCTTCGTTTAATTTCCGCCTACATGCACCATCGATATATAGTAGTCTTCCTCAGTATCTCTTGAACAAACACATTCTCTCGATGTCGACTCATCTCACACGCACACACCTTATCTTCCCACTCTACGGGCCTTTTCTCTCTCGCACCCCATCGTTGGTGGCCTCTGCCATACACATCACCTCTCTATGATGAAGCCATGCACACTTAAATTACATCCGCCACCGAGGACCCCGCGACACACACACACACACAACTACCCACACACACACACACACACATGCATGCACGCACGCACCCACCCACCCACCCACCCACACACACACACACACTAAGACTCCATCACACACACACACACTAAGACTCCATCTCTCTCTCTCTCTCTCTCTCTCACACACACACACACACACACCGTGCACCCCCCCACCCCCCCCCCCCACACACACACATTAAGACTCCATCTCACACATACATGCTCTAGGTGGAGCATTTGTTCCTACCACCCTTCAGCCAACCTTACCCGTATGATAAACAATCACCTTAATTTACTTGTATAACATGGACAAATTCCACTTTACTTTAGTAGTTAGCAAACTTATCATCTCTACCCTTATAAAAAACTGAGTTGGCGATGATGGTGTGCCTGCCATCTTGTAATATAGACTGTCCGATCTATATCTGACGGATAGAAAGCAAACTATGATAATTTTACAAAATATACCCATACCTCTCTCCACATCCTTATATCCCACAACCTCATTGCTGAGCAATTAAAAAAGGAAGTCTCTGGAACAATCTAGCATGGTGGATGATGATGATACAGACCTAGGGTGGGGTCATAGGCCTGACCTATACGTCCTACCCAATGTCACTACCCTAGAAGCAGAGAAGTTCAAGAGACAACAGGGAACACCCAATAAAGGCGTCGAGTGCGATCCACTCGACTAATCAACCACTCGGGTACCCCTCCATCCCGAAGTCACACGACCAGTCAACCACTCGACCTACTGAAGACCAGGAGTCACTCCGAACAGCAACGGGCAAGCATTCACTCCGTAGTCTTTAAGGTCATTTAAGGCACTTAAGGTTGGCGTTACCAGTAACGCCCCATCTTTATGTACATTGAACCCTCTGTAACGGGGGATGGCTGGGGCCCTGGCGAACTCCATATAAGCCACCCCCTCCTCTGGCACAAGGGTTCACACCCCCTGTAAGACACACTCATATAATCCAGTCGACCGCCTCCGGGCACCGAGATGTGGGGCTTTTACCTCCTCCGAGAGGGGCCTAAACTTGTAAACACTTGCTTACAACCTTTCCGTAGCTAGGACCTTGCCTCCTCATTCATACCCCCTATACTTACTGTCAGACTTAGTACCACGACAGTTGGCGCCCACCATGGGGCAAAGCGTCTTAGCGACTGATACGTCTCCAACGTATCTACTTTTCCAAACACTTTTTCCCTTGTTTTGGACTCTAACTTGCATGATTTGAATGAAACTAACCCAGACTGACGCTGTTTTTAGCAGAACTACCATGGTGTTGTTTATTGTGCAGAAAACAAAAGTTCTCGGAATGACCTGAAAATCCACGAAGATAACTTTTGGAAAATATAAAAAATACTGGCAAAAAAGTATCAAGGCCAGGGGCCCCACACCCTGTCCATGAGGGTGGGGTGCGCGCCCCCTCCCCCTGGGCGCGCCCCCTGTATCGTGGGCCCCCTGATGCTCCATCAACCTCAACTCCAACTCCATATATTCCATTTCACAGAGAAAAAAATCAGAGAGAAAGTTTCATCACGTTTTACGATATGGAGCCGCTGCCAAGCCCTAATCTCTCTCGGGAGGGCTGATCTGGAGTCCGTTCGAGGCTCTGGAGAGGGGGATTCGTCACCGTCGTCATCATCAACCATCCTCCATCACCAATTTCATGATGCTCACTGCCGTGCGTGAGTAATTCCATCATAGGCTTGTTGTATGGTGATGGGTTGGATGAGATTTACCATGTAATCAAGTTAGTTTTGTTAGGGTTTGATCCCTAGTATCCACTATGTTCTGAGATTGATGTTGTTATGACTTTGCTATGCTTAATGCTTGTCACTAGGGCCCGAGTGCCATGATTTCAGATCTGAACCTATTATTTTTACATGAATATATGTGAGTTCTTGATCCTATCTTGCAAGTCTATAGTCACCTATTATGTGTTATGATCCGACAACCCCGAAGTGACAATAATCGGGATACTTCTCGGTGATGACCGTATTTTGAGTAGTTCATGTATTCACTAAGTGCTAATGCTTTGGTCCAGTTCTCTATTAAAAGGAGGCCTTAATATCCCTTAGTTTCCATTAGGACCCCGCTGCCACGGGAGGGTAGGACAAAATATGTCATGCAAGTTTTTTTCCATAAGCATGTATGACTATATTCAGAATACATGCCTACATTACATTGATGAACTAGAGCTAGTTCTGTGTCACCCTATGTTATAACTATTACATGAGGAATCGCATCCGACATAATTATCCATCACTGATCCAATGCCTACGAGATTTTCACATATTGTGCTTTGCTTATTTACTTTTCCGTTGCTACTGTCACAACTACAACAAAACTGCTATCATTACTTTTGATACTGTTACCATTACTATCATACTACTTTGCTAGTAAATACTTTGCTGCAAATACTAAGTTATCCAGATGTGGTTGAATTGACAACTCAACTGCTAATACTTGAGAATATTCTTTGGCTCCCCTTGTGTCGAATCAATAAATTTGGGTTGAATACTCTACCCTCGAAAACTGTTGCGATCCCCTATACTTGTGGGTTATCAAGACTATTTTCCGGTGCCGTTGCCAGGGAGCATAGCTCTATTCTTTGAGTCACTTGGGATTTATATCTGTTGATCACTATGAAGAACTTGAAAGACGAAAGAACTAAGATTTTTCCCTCAACTACGAGGGGAGGTAAGGATTTTCCATCTAGCTCTGCACTAGATTCTCCTTCTGTTTTGAGTAAGCTTGCGACATCTAAACCTGCTACTGCTATGAATTCTGGTATGTCGCATGTTATTGATGATGCCACTTCTACTATGCATGATACTTATGATGAAACTACTTCTGTGCTTGATACCACTGTGCCATTATGTGAATTTCTTGATGAACAACTTGCTAGGGTTAGAGAGAATGAAATTATTGATGATGAAATTATTGAAGATAGTGATGATGAAGGTTCTCCCCCTAAGTATGAATTGCCTGTTGTTCCTGAGGGTTATGTTTTGGATGAAGAAACTGCTAGAGATCTTTTTGCTTGCAATGATAGATTTGATCTTAAGAAATTACTAGCGAAACTTAAACAGAAAACTCTGAATGCTAGAATGAAATATGACCCTCCTTCTGCTACTTCACCTATCTTTGTTACTGATAAGGATTATGAATTCTCTATTGATCCTGAGATAATTACTTTGGTTGAATCTTATCCTTTTTATGGCTATGAATCTAAAACTGTTGTGGCACATCTTACCAAGTTAAATGATATAGCCACCCTGTTTACTAATGATGAGAAGTCCCGCTATTACTATATCCTTAAGATATTTCCGTTCTCATTAAAGGGTGATGCTAAAACTTGGTTTAATTCTCTTGATCCTGGTTGTGTGCGTAGTCCCCCGGATATGATTTATTACTTCTCTGCTAAATATTTCCCTTCTCATAATAAATAAGCTGCCTTGCGGTAAATATATAATGTTGTGCAAATCAAAGAAGAGAGTCTCCCACAAGCTTGGGGGAGGCTTCTCCAATTACTTAATGCTTTTCCTGATCATCCTCTTAAGAAAACTGAAATACTTGATATCTTTTATAATGGACTAACCGATGCTTCCAAGGACCACTTGGATAGTTCTGCTGGTTGTGTTTCAGGGAAAGAACAGTCGACCAAGCTGAATTGTTATTGAATAATATGTTGACTAACGAAAATAATTGGACACTTCCTGAGACAATTGAGCCAACTCCTGAGCCTATTCCTAAACCAACTACGAAGAAAAGAGGTGTTCTATTTCTCAGTCCTGAAGATATGCAAGAGGCAAAGAAATCAATGAAATAAAAAGGTATTAAAGCTGAAGATGTTAAGAATTTACCTCCTATTGAAGAAATACATGGTCTTAATATACCGCCTGTTGAAGAAACACATTGTCTTGATAACCCGACACAGGTAGTAAAGGTAAACTCTCTGTATAGATATGATAAAATTGAAATCCCGTCTACTAAATTTCACAGCCCATGCTTAGATGAATTTGATGGCTTTATGGCTAGACAAGAAAGTTTTAATGCTTATGTTGGTAGAGAATTAAAGAATAATTCTTTCGAGATAGGACGCTTGAGTGATTATATGGCTAGAGTTAAAGGTGAACTTAAACTCATTAGCAAATATGCTTCTATGGTTACCACTCAAGTGGAGCAAGTACTTAAAGCTCAAAGTGATTTGCTTGATGAATTAAATAGTAAACATGATTTTTCTGTTAGAGTGGCTACTAGAACTAGTAGAATAACTCAGGAACCTTTGTATCCTGAAGGCCACCCTAAGAGAATCGAGCAGGATCCTCAGAGAAATAATTTAGATGCACTTAGTCATTCTAAAAGGAAGAAAAAGAAAAACGATAGGACTTTGCATGCTTCTAGTGAATCTGTTGTAGACACACCCAAGAATCCCAATAATATTTCTATTTCTGATGCTGAAACACAATCTGGTGATGAACATGAACCTAGTGATAATGTTAATGATAATGTAATGTTGATGCTCAACCTAGCAATAATAATGATGTAGAGATTGAACCTGTTGTTGGTCTTGATAACCCACAATCAAAGAATCAATGTTATGATAAAAGAGATTTTGTTGCTAGGAAGCACGGTAGAGAAAGAGAACCATGGGTTCCGAAACCCATGCCTTTTCCTCCTAAACCATCCAAGACAAAGGATGATGAGGATTTTGAGTGCTTTGCTAAAATGATTAGACCTATCTTCTTACGTATGCGCTTAACTGATATGCTTAAAGTAAATCCTTATGCTAAATATATGAAGGATATCATCTATAATACCTAAATAGTTCATCCCCACTATCTTATTTCTATTGACATGCAAGCTATCCACCTAAGCAACCACTCTCATGCAGCCACGTCATCTGTGATCCCAAATAATTTTATTCGTGCATCCATGTCATCCTCTTTTGCTCTACTGCCCAGTGATTTAAATTTGTCGCTGCCTTCCCGATTTGTTATTATGGCTGGGCTGTACGTCCCCTCTTCAATTCTCTGTCTCCTCCAATTCTACCCACCGAATAGATCAAAAGCCACTTTGACTTATTTTCTATTGAAACAAACACTATGTCGTTCCCTATCCTGATTGTTCCTTCCATCTTTCGTGAATCAATGTCTCCACTCAGTTGGCCTTCAAGTATTGAAATCAAAACTCCCTTTACATCCTCAACCCGATGTACTCTATACTGCTATATGAGGATGGTGGCTTCTATAGTGTGCTTCAAACCCGGCTCCTCCCCTCCGTAGATCGGGATGTAGCGGTGTCCGGAGGGAATTGGCCGACGGAGGCGGCAGCTACACAATAGCATGGAGAGCGGCAGCACCGGATCCAGGTGAGTCTCCAACTATAAATCATGCTCGCCGGGGGATCAAGCCATGCCTATCCATTCCGTCCACCCGTCGGTCGATCCGCCGGAATCGGTTCATATTATTTTTCTCGAAGATCATCGTCAATGGAGTCCCAGGCCATTAGTCCCAGCGAGACGGCGCTGCCGTACGCTCATCCGCCGTTGGCCCCGTCCAACCCATGGATGAGCGCCGCAGCGGGGGCGAGGTGGCGTGTGTGCTTCGTCGTGCGTGGTGGTGCTGGTGGTGGGCGGCGATGTTGTGGCGGACGTGCCTCGGCTGGCGGAGACGGCACGGAGTCTGGGCAGGGAAGCCGGTGTGTCGGAGAAGTCCTCTGGGGAGGCGTGCGGATGAGATGGGGTTCCTCGGTGCCGACACCGACGCTGACGGGATCCCCTGGAGCAAAGCCATGCTCCAGTGGCAGCGCATCGACTTTCGTTTCCAGCCTGAGAAAAACTAGATGAACCGTACGTGCATGATCCATCCATTCCTCCAGGCATTATTCCCTTCCTTTTTATTGCAGGGCATTGTACTGATTTTTCTCCTTTGATTACAGGTGCACAAAAGTGAGGCCACGACCAGGAGCTAGGAGGCGATGGACTCGAGATTTTCTCTCTGTTAATATTGTCTCTCTCTCCATAAATTTCTATGTCTCCTATCTGAATTAACTTTCTCTCTGTTATTTTTTATGAAGAATCAACAGATTATGAATCCCAGACTCTGAATGCGTGTGACGGGTTTAGTGGGCATGTGCGACTGTATCCTACACCTTCGTCTAATCTATGTATTGGCACTCTCAAGCGATTGTTATGAACTAGTTGCATACCATATCATAGTGAAGAGGTCATCTCAACAAATTATCCATCTTTTATCCTTTCAACAAAATACAAAGTTGGCTACCTATAGCCACTTCTTATCTTCTCAACCAAGTAGAAAAATGTCCATTTCTAGCCCTCGGTTGCAGATACCCGCAACCACCTAAATCTATCTGGTAAACCAAGTGCACTCCTAATTACACATATATTCATATACCTATTATAGCATCTGATACACGTAACATGTCCCGCAGCAACGCGTGGGGTATTATCTAGTTACAAATAAAAGAAAGATACCGAAAGCTGAAATTTCCACCATGCTTGCTAATTACACTTTTAAGGGTGGAATACCAAAGAAACTTGGAGATCCAGGAGTACCAACTATACCGTGCTCCATTAAAAGAAACTATGTTAAAACTGCTTTATGTGATCTTGGAGCCGGTGTTAGTGGTATGCCTCTCTCTTTATATCGTAGACTTGAATTGAATAAGTTGACACCTACTGAAATATCTTTGCAAATGGCTGATAAATCAACTGCTATACCTATCGGTATTTGTGAGGATGTGCTTGTTGTGGTTGCAAATGTCACTATCTTAACGGACTTTGTTATTCTTGATATTCCCGAGGACGATAGTATGTCGATTATCCTTGGTAGACCCTTTTTGAATACTGCAGGGGCTGTCATTGATTGCAACAAAGGCAATGCCACTTTTCATGTTAATGGTAATGAGCATATGGTACACTTTCCGAGGAAACAACCTCAAGTTCACAGCATCAATTCTATTGGAAAAGTTGCAAGTATCATTATTGGAGGTTTTGAATTTCCTCTTCCTACTGTCAAGAAAAAATATGATATTCTTATTGTTGGGATGTGCATATCCCCGTTGAGGTAACCTAGTGTTATTTAAAATTTCTCCGGTTCCGTGTTATTCGAAATGAGTTTGTTAACAAGACTTGATCAACCTTGTTAGTGGATTCATTTTGATGATCATGAGATGGATGAAACTGGAAGGCAAAACCTTCTGTACCCTCTTTTTACTTTCCGTGATTTAGAATAAATAAAGCAAAAATAGCATTATCTGTCTGTTTTCTGAATTATCCTTGCAATAAAAAATTATCCCGAAAATAAAAGTGCTCCAAATGCCCTGCAAATTTAGTATGATTTTTTATGGAATATTTGAGGATTTTAGGCACTGAAAACACAGCAGGGGGGGCAAGCAGCTGGCCACGAGGGTGGAGGGCGCGCCCACTCCCCCTGGGCATGCCCCCCTGTCTCGTGGGCCCATGGTGGCCCCCGTCCACTTATTCCTGCACCCACACACTTCATCTTCCTCCTAAAAAATCCCCATCCAGTTCAAGCACGAGTTCTATCTCATTTTGCTGCGATTTTCGATCTCCTTGCTCAAAGCTCCATTCACAAAACTGCTTTGGGAGATTGTTGCTTGGTATGTGACTCCTCCGTTGGTCCAATTAGTTTTTGTTCTACTGCTTTATTCATTGCAATTTTTTGCTGCATAGGTGACCCTGTTCTTGAGCTTGCATGCCAAATTTATGAGGTCCCAAGTAATTCTAATGCATGATATAGGCTCTAGGCACTTGTGAGAGTAGTTGCTATCGATCTTGTTTGGTTTGATTCACTTTTATTTTGAAGTTACTAATAATTTCAGAAATCTTCAGACGAAGAAATATGTCCAGGAAAATGTACCAAGGTGGTTCCTCAACAAAGAGAGGACCCAGGCGTGCTATGCGTGAGCAAGACGATGAACCACAAAGGGAAGCTGAGGTGCGGTCTTGTGAATGGCCGTCAGAAGAGTTTATGGTTAATGCAGGCATCAAGGATGAATTTGACGCATATTTGCATAATGCCGAGCTTGAGGACTTCATACAAGATAAGTGTCCTCGGTACTACCAATTGACTGATTCATTCGTGAGAAGGTTTAAATATACATCTTCATGTAATTCTTAGAATGTCCTGTTTGATATTTATGATCAATCTTATACCATGGACTTAGAAGATTTTACAACTGCTTGGAAACTCCCATAGTGGGGTAATGTTAATGAACCCCACAAATCTGAATATAAAGACTTCCTTGCTAGCATCACTGTGGGAGAATCTAGGGATATAGCACAAGCTACCATAGGGAGCATTCATTTTCCTGCTATACATTATTTTGCTCTTTTCATTGGTAGATGCATTAATGGTAAAGATGAAGCATGTCACATGTGTGTCCCTGATCTTTGTGTCCTCAAGAGTGCAGTATTAGGTAATAAAGATTACAACTTGGGGGCAATAGTTGCACGTAGGTTGCATAATAATGGTATATCTAGAGATTTATTTGGAGGAATTTATGCGACCCGTGTTGCTAATTATCTTGGTATATCTCCACGTGAGGGTGATATTGAGTTGCCTACCGCTTATTTAGATTTTGATGCTATGGTCAGGTACCATTTTCTTGTGAGGAATGAACAATTCCTCCAGTATCGACTAATCTTTGACAGACGTCACGCTCTCCATGTTACTCTCCCTGCTCGTTCCCTTTTTGATTACCATGCAAAACGAAGATACGTTGTTACCAGGGAGGAGGCACCCGAACACGAGAGGAGAGCGGAGGCAGCTCGCCAACATGCTGCAGCTCAGGAGGCATTGGCTGCAGCATCTCAGTACAACCCCGGTTATAACTTCGGATGTCAGCCAGGTTATCCTTGTCATTAGACCAACTTAGGCCAAAATCCTAAGCTTGGGGGAGTATGTATTTCACACCGACTTTACATTCATGTTCACACACTATTCTAGTTGTCGGAGCTCATACTCTTTCATTGTATTATCCATGCTAGTTCAATTTTTTTCTAGCTTTCTTCTTGTGTGTTTGATAAACCTTAAGAAAAAAATTAGTTAGTTTACTTTCCATGCTTGTAGTAGTAATTAAAATTAAAACCTAAAAAGATTTCTCGTTCTTCTTTTGCTTGTTGGGAGCTTTCCCGAGTAAATAGTTTTATTTCTTTTCTTTCCTTTGGGGGTCAAGATTAGAAGATCATATTGAAAATGTTTAGTGGCTCTCATATGCATGATTGTTTATTTAACTTAGAGCCCATATTACTTTATATTCTCTCTTGAATTGAATGCTTGCCGATTCCAACTTAGTCCAATGCATGTGCACTATTATTATTATCCACACCGTTCGGTCGTGCAAGTGAAAGGCAATAATGACCATATATGATGGACTGATTGATATGAGAAAAGCTGGTATGAACTCGACCTCTTTTGTTTTTGTAAATATGATGAGTTCATCGTTCCTGATTCAGCCTATTATGAGTAAACATGTTTGCAATGACATTTAGATATTATAGTTGCTTGTGCCATGCTTAATTAGCTAGGAGCTTATAATGGTTTACCTTGCATGCCAACATGCTATTAAAATGGTTATGATGTGGTATGATGGGATGGTATCCTCCTTTCAATGATTCGAGTGACTTGACTTGGCACATGTTCACGCATGTAGTTGAAACAAATCAACATAGCCTTCACGATATTTATGTTCATGGTGGATTATATCCTACTCATGCTTGCACTCTATAACGCCCCGGATTCGATGCGCTAGGTGTCTGCCAGTTATTCGCCGTAGTTGCCATGTCATTTGCTTGCGTGTTGTATTTTGCCATGTCATCATGTGCATTTCATTTTGCATACGTGTTCGTTTCTTGCATCCAAGCATTTTTCCCATTGTCCGTTTTGTAATCTGACACTCCTATGTCCTCTGACGTCCCCCTTTTGTCTCTCGTTGTGAGCGGGTGTTAAACGTTCTCGGAATGGACCGAGTCTTGCCAAGTGGCCTTGGTACACCACCAGTAGACCGCCTATCAAGTTTCGTTCCATTTGGAGGTCGTTTGATGCTCCAACGGTTAACCGGGCAACCGCAAAGCCCCTTTTGTCTTGCAGCCCAACACCCTTCCAAAATGGCCCAATAACCCATCCTAACCCCCTCCATCCTCTCGGTCGTTCGATCACGACCGCGTCGCCGAAAACTGTACTCCATTTGGACTCTCCTAGCTCCCAGAATCTATATATATGCCCTCCCCCAAAAATCTCGCAGTCCAAACCCTAGCCTCCACCTACCTCCGCCGCCGGACATGTCCATTTCACACCGGCCGAAATCGCGCCGCCGCCCGCAGCCAACCGGAGCTCGCCACGTCACCCGCCGGCCTCCTCTCTCTCCCCCCACCGCCGCGGCCCGCCCGGCCCACGGCCGGCCCGCCCCGGGCCCGACCGCGCCCCGCGCCGCGCCTCCGCCCCCGCGAGCCCGCGCCGCCGCCTGGGAGCCCGCGCGCCTCCTATCGGCGTGCCCTGTCGCCTCCGCCACCGGCGAACCCCGCCGCCCGTCGCCGACTAGGCGGGTGTCCCGCCGCCGCTGCGCCTCGCCGCCGGCATCCCGCCCCACGCCGAAGCGCCGCCCCCGTCGCCTCGCCGTCCTCGGGCACCGCGCCCCCGCCGTCAGCCGCGCCCCCGCGCCCCGATCCACGCTACCTACGCCAACCCCGCCGCCTCGCCAGAGCTCGGAGCTCGCCGCCGGCCTCCCTCCGCCCAGATCCGGTCGTCCCGCACCGGATCCGCCCCGTCGCCCGCGCTCGGACCCACTTCGCCTCCGACCCGACCCGCGAGCCCCGTTGACCTTCGCGATGGTATAATTTCCACCAAGTTCGGGAGATCCCTGTTATTTTCATGCCCTGTTGAACGCATCATAACTCCGTGCATACTGCTCCGTTTCGTGCGTGTAGTATATCAAATTGTTCGTTGTGAGATGATCTTAATTTCATTCCATTGTGCCATGTTTGTTTGAGGTCATATAGATGCCATAATGATCGTTGCAAGAGTGCTATATGATGTTAATCTGCTGAAACTGTTAGAACTTGATGATTTGTCTTTTTTGTTGCATTTTGATGTGTGCATCCTATGAGCATGAGCTCTACATGTGTTTTGTACTTAATCATGTCATCTTTGCAGTGGTGTCATCCTTGTATTTTTGTGGGTCTTGTAGTGAGTGCATCGAGCTTGTTAAATAGGGTACTTGCTGTTGCTGTTTTGCTAGACAGATTCTGTTATATCATGATGCTATGTATACCTGCTGCTACAAGTCATTCTATGCATAATATGGAGATGTTTACTAAGGATGTTTTGTTATTCATGTCATGCTCTATCCATCCATGCCCCTGGTTGCATTGATAGCCTTCTATAGCTTGTTGTAATCTTGCACCAAACATGCTAAATAATGTTGCTGTTAGCCTGTTAACATTAAGTTCAATGTTGGCATGTTTGTTGTTAGTGACCCATGCACCCTATGAACTTGCTATTGCCATTCTTAGCTTCATAAACATGTATTCTTACTGTTGGTTGCCTTTCCATGCCATTTTTTGCTCTTTGGTGAGTGGTTCAAGCTCACCAACATGCCTAATTATTGTTGTTCCTGCCATGTCTGAATCTGTCATATAAATTGCCATGTTTACATGGGTGCCATCATATTTTCTGTGCCCTTTTGGTCATGGTCAGTAAGGGATTTTTGTTTTATGCAATTAGTATATTCATTCCATGCCTTTGTGTGCCATGATAAGTTTCTGTAGCATGTTGTTTGATAGCTCTAAACACTGCAACCTGATGTTATTTCTGCAAAGTCTGTAAACTGTTATTATTTGCAATCTTGCCATGTCCTCTTGACCATGTTCTAGTAGTTTCCGGAGATAGCTCAGTGTTCATATTTTGTCATGTTGTACCTTTACTTCATGTCCATGCCTTTTCTTCTTATGTTGAGATGCTGTAGCATTTTGTTTTGAAGCTTGCTAGATGCCTAGTTGCTGTTTTGGACAGCTTGCCCTTTAAACTTGTATGGAGTGTATGTGTTGAACCGTTGCTCCGTTTTGAGTGTGCTCTATATGAAACTTCCTTGATTTTGCATGAAGTTTCATATTATTATGTTGCATCAATGTTTTGAGAGTGTTTGCTTGATGTTTGTATGAATTTTCCATCAATGCCATGTTTAACTTGTTTTTGCTCATATCTTCTAGGCCATAGCTCCGAACTAAATGAACTTGATATGTAACTTGACTAGAATTTCGTGTAGATCCTCTTGGTGCTCTTTAACTTGCTGTTTGATAACTACAACTTAATGTTTGTTCAGATCTGGGCCAATTTCTAAATTTGCATATGAGGACTTACCGAAATTGTTATATGTTGTTTCCGGCCTCATTTAAACTTGCCTTGTTGTGTTGCCCTTGTATGCATCATCTCTTGCCATGAGTAGCTTCATGTAGCCTTGTCATGCATCGTACTTGGTTGAGAATCATGTCTTTTTCATGTGTGGTGTGTTTACCTTGTTGTGTGCTTCTTCTCGATAGTTCCTGTTTCGTTGCGATCGTGAGGATTCGTTCGTCTACGCTTGGTTCGTCTTCGTGGGTTCATCTTCTTCATGGACTCGTTCTTCTTCCTTGCGGGATTTCAGGCAAGATGACCGCTACCTTGGATCTCACTACTATCATTGCTATGCTAGTTGCTTCGTTCTATCGATTTGCCGCGCTACCTATCTCTTGTTGCTCAAGCCTCACCAATTGCCATGTCAGCCTCTAACCTTTTTCATCCTTCCTAGCGAACCATTACTTGGCTATGTTACCGTTTTTGCTCAGCCCCTATTATAGCGTTGTTAGTTGCAGGTGAAGTTGAAGATTGCTCCATGGTGAACATGATTTGGTTGGGATATCACAACATCTCTTATTTAATTAATGCATCTATATACTTGGTAAAGGGTGGAAGACTCGGCCTTATGCCTGGTGTTTTGTTCCACTCTTGCCGCCCTAGTTTCCGTCATACCGGTGTTATGTTCCCGGATTTTGCGTTCCTTACGCGGTTGGGTGATTTATGGGACCCCCTTGATAGTTCGCTTTGAATAAAACTCCTCCAGCAAGGCCCAACATTGGTTTTACCATTTGACTCACCTAGCCCTTTTTCCCTAAGGTTTCCAAAGCCTGAGGGTCATCTTTATTTTAGCCCCCCCCCCCCGGGCCAGTGCTTCTCTAAGTGTTGGTCTGAACCGAGCAACCCGAGGGGCCACTTCAGGGAAACTCGAAGTCTGGTTTACTCGTAGCTTAACTTATCCGGTGTTGCCCTGAGAACGAGATATGTGCAGCTCCTATCGGGATTGTGGGCGCATCGGGCGGCTTTGCTGGTCTTGTTTTACCATTGTCGAAATGTCTTGTAAACCGGGATTCTGAGACTGATCGGGTCTTCCTGGGAGAAGGTATATCCTTCCTTGATCGCGAGGGCTTATTATGGGCTAAGTTGGGACACCCCTGCAGGGTATAAACTTTCGAGAGCCGTGCCCGCGGTTATGTGGCAGATGGGAATTTGTTAATGTCCGGTTGTAGATAACTTGACACCAGATCCGAATTAAAACGCATCAACCGTGTGTGTAGCCGTGATGGTCTCTTCTCGGCGGAGTCCGGGAAGTGAACACGGTTTTGGGTTATGTTTGACGTAAGTAGGTGTTCCAGATCACCTCTTGATCATTGCTAGCTTCACAACCGTTCCGCTTCTACTCTTCTAGCTCTTATTTGCGTATGTTAGCCACCATATCATGCTTAGTCGCTGCTGCAACCTCACCACTTTACCCCTTCCTTTCCCTTTAAGCTTTGCTAGTCTTGATACCCATGGTAATGGGATTGCTGAGTCCTCGTGGCTCATAGATTACTACAACAACAGTTACAGGTACAAGTTATGCGATGATCATGACGCGAGAGCGATGTTTGCTTGTTTTGGAGTTCTGCTTCTGCTTCTTCTTCGATCAGGGGATAGGTTCCAGGTCGGCAGCCTAGGCTAGCAGGGTGGACGTTGTTTGAGTTTCTGTTTGTGTTTCGTCCGTAGTCGGATGGTGACCTTATGTAAGATGGTGTTGTATTCGTGTGGCATTGTATGCCTTGTGTATGTATCCCCATCTATTATGTAGTGTTGATGTAATGATATCCACCTTGCAAAAGCGTTTCAAAATGCGGGTCTATCCTTGGTGGGACCTTCGAGTTCCTTTTGGATAGGGTCGCATATTGGGCGTGACAAGTTGGTATCAGAGCCTCGACCGACCCTAGGAGCCCCCTTGATTGATCGTGTAGTTTGCCCGTTGTTGAGTCTAGAAGAAACTGTTTTCGGAGTCTAGTTATATCGGAGAGTAGGACTTCTTTTTACTCCTCTGCCCCTTCGTCGCTCTGGTAAGGAATCTTGACGTAGGTGTTTTGAATTACACCTCTTCCCCTTCAAATTTTTCTTTAGGTTCACGCAGTTGGTTTTCCGGTCGTTGGTTCTCATCTCTTTTCATCCGGTGCATTTCTCGTCAAGTTGACTTGAGCCTCTTCATCGTTGCCAAGTTCAATCCTCAGTTTTTTCTCAGCGACGATGTTTTCCCCGTCCTCAGTTGTCTTCTTTTCCCACCCTCCCTCCCCATTTTCTTCTCGGAGCCGGAGTCCGTAATCAAGTATCCATCCTACTCGTGTGAAATCTTTGCTTTCTTTCCTCAATGATTTCAACCGGTGTTTTCTCTTCAAGATATTCATTGGTTTTCCCCTTCCAAGTTGCCTTTGTTTTTCCCGCCCTCCCACCCTTTTTCTTCCCGGAGTCTGACTCTCTCTCGACCACCAATTTCATTCATGTGGATCCCATTTATCTTTCGTCAATTGTTTCAACCTATGAATCCTCATTTTGTTCGACATTCTTCATCTCTTTTTCTTCTCCGGTGGATTCAATTCCATTTTTGGTAGTGATTATATTCTTTCCCTCAGCTCAAGTGTTTTCCCTGCTCGTTCGCCTCTCGCCATTTAATCATTCCGGAGTTCGGAAGACATCTCATGAGATTCTTCTATGCTGGAATTAATTCGAGGTTACCACCTCATTCAAATAATTCTATTGTTCCGGTGCATCATCTATCTCTTCAACATCCCTTTCCAACGGTGTGTTCCTTTTCCGTGGGCCCTAACCCACAGGTTTTTTCCCAGGATCTTACCTGACTATTCTAATTCCCCCGGAGTTTTTCTCAATTCTTTTCAAATGTGATGTAAGAATGGATCCCATCAGTCACATGCCTTCTCCAAGATCTCTATCAAATTCTTTTCATTGTTGGCTCAACCTCTCTGCTTTTCATTCTCCCGAAGTATCTCAGTAATTTTGGGGGTGTTTCTCGTCGTCATTGAAGACCGAAGAAGAGTTTTTCCTCGAAATCTTGTCTCTTCTCCTGAAGTTTCGTGGTTCTAGTTTCATGCTACCGTCTCGAATTATTCCATTTGTCAGATATTCCTTTTCTTAACCATTCGAAGTATGTCAGGAGTTTTTTTCCCGTTTCTTTTCACCGGAGGCCATCGTTCCAGAAGAATTTTCGTCCTCACATTTCAGCTACCGTTATCCAATTATCCCGGTGCTTCGTTCAAGTGTTCTTTAATCAGATCATGATCTTTGTGTTCTCTTGCATCTAAATCCCCTCTAGCATATTGGTTCTTCTAATTCTTCCCGGTGTTTCATTCTCTTTCGTCAGTCATTTCCGAATTCTAACGGTGGTTCTTTCAGATTCTTTTTCCTTCATTATCATTTTAATCCATTCATTCTTTCGAATCCTATAGGTGGTTCATGAAGACTTTCTCAAGGTTGCGCCATATTCCTCTTAATCCTTTTCAACAAGAATAAGTAGTATGAAAAATCATTTGTCATCAATTCAATTTGATGAAGGATAAGCATACAATAAATCTTATTCTTATTTCATCCAAGTGAGTAATCCCTTTTCTTCGGAGTTTGTTCTTGGTGAATAAATTCTAGTTCCAAGTGTTTTCATCTTTTCTTCTCCTAAGTTCAAATTTCCTCGGCCATTTCGTCGGAACCTCCATCTAAATCACCGCAAGGCTCATCTTATTCTTTCTTCCTTCATTCTATCTCATCATCCTTTTGTCACCGGAGTTCTTCATGGTGGTTCTTCATGATTTACTTCATTCTTCAAGAGTTCATCAAGTATCATTCCATCCTCTCAAGTTCATGTTCTATTCCTTCCATTTTCAGCCGAAGTGCTGCCTAAATCCTTTCAGTCTTATTCATTTCTTATCTCGTTCTAACCGGAGTGCTTTCATAGTCTATCTGATTCCGTGAGCTTTCGATTCTCGGCATTCTCATCGTTCCTCTCTTCTTATCGAGTGCTCTCTATTCTTTGCTTCTTCTCTTGAGTTCTTGTTTCACCTCATCCCTTTTCTTCCCCCTCTTGGTCCTAAGATCTCGGGATGAGATCTCTTGTTAGTGGAGGAGTGTTGTAACGCCCCGGATTCGATGCGCTAGGTGTCTGCCAGTTATTCTCCATAGTTGCCATGTCATTTGCTTGCGTGTTGCATTTTGCCATGTCATCATGTGCATTTCATTTTGCATACGTGTTCGTTTCTTGCATCCGAGCATTTTCCCCGTTGTCCGTTTTGCAATCTGACACTCCTATGTCCTCCGACGCCCCCCTTTTGTTTCTCGTCATGAGCAGGTGTTAAACGTTCTCGGAATGGACCAAGTCTTGCTAAGTGGCCTTGGTACACCACCAGTAGACCGCCTATCAAGTTTTGTTCCATTCGGAGGTCGTTTGATGCTCCAACGGTTAACCGGGCAACCGCAAAGCCCCTTTTGTCTTGCAGCACAACACACTTCCAAAATGGCCCAATAACCCATCCTAACCCCCTCCATCCTCTCGGTCGTTCGATCACGATCACGTGGCCGAAAATTGTGCTCCATTTGGAATCTCCTAGCTCCCAGAATCTATATATATGCCCTTCCCCAAAAATCTCGCAGTCCAAACCCTAGCCTCCACCTACCTCCGCCGCCGGACATGTCCATTTCACACCGGACGAAATCGTGCCGCCGCCCGCAGCCAACCGGAGCTCGCCACGTCACCCGCAGGCCTCCTCTCTCTCCTCCCACCGCCACGGCCCGCACGGCCCACGGCCGGCCCGCCCCGGGCCCAACCACGCCCCGGGCCCGACCGCGCCCCGCCTGGGAGCCCGTGCGCCTCCCGCCGGCGTGCCCCGTCGCCTCTGCCGCCAGCATCCCGCCCCGCGCCTGAGCGCCGCCCCCCATCACCTCACCGGCCTCGGGCACCGCGCCCCCGCCGTCAGCCGCGCACCCGCGCCCAGATCCGTGCCGCCTGCGCCAACCCCGCCGTCTCGCCGGAGCTCGGAGCTTGCCGGAGCTCGCCGCCGGCCTCCCTCCGGCCAGATCCGATCGCCCTGGACCGGATCCGCCCCGTCGCCCACGCCCGAACCCACTTCGCCTCCGACCCGACCCACGAGCCCCGTTGACCTTCGCTATGGTATAATTTTCACCAAGTCCGGGAGATCCCTGTTATTTTCATGCCCTGTTCAACGCATCATAACTCCGTGCATACTGCTCCGTTTCGTGCGTGTAGTATATCAAATTGTTCGTTGTGAGATGATCTTCATTTCATTCCATTGTGCCATGTTTGTTTGAGGTCATCTAGATGCCCATATCATCGTTGCAATAGTGCTATATGATGTTAATCTGCTGAAACTGTTAGAACTTGATGATTTGTCTTTTTTGTTGCATTTTGATGTGTGCATGCTATGAGCATGAGCTCTACATGTGTTTTGTACTTAATCATGTCATCTTTGCAGTGGTGCCATCCTTGTATTTTTGTGGGTCTTGTAGTGAGTGCATCGAGCTTGTTAAGTAGGGTACTTGCTGTTGCTGTTTTGCTAGACAGATTCTGTTATATCATGATGCTATATATACCTGCTGCTACAAGTCATTCTATGCATAATATGGAGATGCTCACTAAGGATGTTTTGTTATTCATGTCATGCTCTATCCATCCATGCCCCTGGTTGCATTTATAGCCTTCTGTAGCTTGTTGTAATCTTGCTCCAAACTTGCTAAATAATGTTGTTGTCAGCCTGTTAACATTAAGTTCAATGTTGCCATGTTTGTTTTTAGTGATCCATGCACCCTATGAACTTGATATTGCTATTCTTAGCTTCATAAACATGTATTCTTACTGTTGGTTGCCTTGCCATGCCATGTATTGCTCTGTGGTGAGTGGTTCAAGCTCACCAACATGCCTACTTATTGTTGTTCCTGCCATGTCTGAATCTGTCATATAACTTGCCATGTTTACATGGGTGCCATCATATTTTCTGTGCCCTTTTGGCTCACGGTCAGTAAGGGATTTTTGTTATATGCAATTAGTAGATTCATGCCATGCCTTTGTTTGCCATGATTAGTTTCTGTAGCATGTTGTTTGATAGCTTTAAACACTGCAACCTGATGTTATTTCTGCAGTCTGTAACTGTTATTATTTGCAATCTTGCCATGTCCTCTTGACCTTGTTCTATTAGTTTCTGGAGATAGCTCAGTGTTCATGTTTTGTCATGCTTTACCTGTACTTCATGTCCATGCCTTTTGTTCTTATGTTGAGTTGCTGTAGCATTTTGTTTTGAAGCTTGCTAGATGCCTAGTTGCTGTTTTGGACAGCATGCCCTTTAAACTTGTATGGAGTGTATGTGTTGAACCGTTGCTCCGTTTTGAGTGTGCTCTATATGAAACTTGCTTGATTTTGAATCAAGTTTCATATTATCATGTTGCATCCATGTTTTGAGAGTGCCTGCTTGATGTTTGTATGCATTTTGCATCAATGCCATGTTTAACTTGTTTTGCTCATATCTTCTATGCCGTAGCTCCGAACTAAATGAACTTTATATGTAACTTGACTAGAATTTCGTGTAGATCCTCTTGGTGCTCTTTAACTTGCTGTTTAACAACTACAACTTAATGTTTGTTCAGATCTGGACCAATTTCTAAATTTGCATATGAGGACTTACCGGAATTGTTATATGTTGTTTCCGGCCTCATGTAAACTTGCCTTGTTGTGTTGCCCTTGTATGCATCATCTCTTGCCACGAGTAGCTTCATGTAGCCTTGTAATGCATCATACTTGGTTGAGCATTATGTCTTGTTCATGTGTGGTGTGTTTACCATGTTGTGTGCTTCTTCTCGATAGTTCCTGTTTCATTGCGATCGTGAGGATTCGTTCGTCTATGCTTGGTTTGTCTTTGTGGGATCGTCTTCTTCATGGACTCGTTCTTCTTCCTTGCGGGATTTCAGGCAAGATGACTGCTACCCTGGATCTCACTACTATCATTGCTATGCTAGTTGCTTCGTTCTATCGCTTTGCCGTGCTACCTATCTCTTGTTGCTCAAGCCTCACAATTGCCATGTCATCCTCTAACCTTTTTCATCCTTCCTAGCGAGCCATTGCTTGGCTATGTTACTGTTTTTGCTCAGCCCATCTTATAGCGTTGTTAGTTGCAGGTGAAGTTGAAGATTGCTCCATGGTGGACAGGATTTGGTTGGGATATCACAATATCTCTTATTTAATTAATGCATCTATATACTTTGTAAAGGGTGGAAGACACGGCCTTATGCCTGGTGTTTTGTTCCACTCTTGCCTCCCTAGTTTTCGTCATACCGGTGTTATGTTCCCGGATTTTGCGTTCCTTACGCGGTTGGGTGATTTATGGGACCCCCTTGACAGTTCGCTTTGAATAAAACTCCTCCAGCAAGGCCCAACCTTGGTTTTACCATTTGCCTCACCCAGCCCTTTTTCCCTTGGGTTTCCGGAGCCCGAGGGTCATCTTTATTTTAGCCCCCCCCCCCACGGGCTAGTGCTTCTCTAAGTGTTGGTCCGAACCGAGCAACCTGCAGGGCCACTTCAGGGAAACTCGAAGTCTGGTTTTACTCGTAGCTTGACTTATCCGGTGTTGCCCTGAGAACGAGATATGTGCAACTCCTATCGGGATTGTCGGCGCATCGGGCGGCTTTGCTGGTCTTGTTTTACCATTGTCGAAATGTCTTGTAAATTGGGATTCCGAGACTGATCGGGTCTTCCTACGAGAAGGTATATCCTTCGTTGATCGCGAGGGCTTATCATGGGCTAAGTTGGGACACCCCTGCAGGGTACACACTTTCGAGAGCCGTGCCCGCGGTTATGTGGCAGATGGGAATTTGTTAATGTATGGTTGTAGATAACTTGACACCAGATCCGAATTAAAACACATCAACCGTGTGTGTAGCCGTGATGGTCTCTTCTCGGCGGAGTCCGGGAAGTGAACACGGTTTTGGGTTATGTTTGACGTAAGTAGGTGTTCAGGATCACCTCTTGATCATTGCTAGCTTCACGACCGTTCCGCTTGTTCTCTTCTCGCTCTTATTTGCGTATGTTAGCCACCATATCATGCTTAGTCGCTGCTGCAACCTCACCACTTTACCCCTTTCTTTCCCTTTAAGCTTTGCTAGTCTTGATACCCATGGTAATGGGATTGCTGAGTCCTCGTGGCTCACAGATTACTACAACAACATTTGCAGGTACAGGTTATGCGATGATCATGACGCGAGAGCGATGTTTGCTTGTTTTGGAGTTATGCTTCTGCTTCTCCTGCGATCAGGGGATAGGTTCCAGGTCGGCAGCCTGGGCTAGCAGGGTGGATGTCATTTGAGTTTCTGTTTGTGTTTCGTCCGTAGTTGGATGGTGATCTTATGTAAGATGGCGTTGTATTCGTATGGCATGGTATGCTTTTGGTATGTATCCCCATCTATTATGTAATGTTGATGTAATGATATCCACCTTGCAAAAGTGTTTCAATATGCGGGTCTATCCTTGGTGGGACCTTCGAGTTCCTTTTGGATAGGGTCGCATATTGGGTGTGACACACTCGGTGTTGATTAATTTTAATGCATGTTGATGACTGTTGTCGCTCACTCAGTTGGTCGCTTCCCAGTCTTTTGCTAGCCTTCACCTGTACTAAGCGGGAATACTGCTTGTGCATCCAAACTCCATAAACCCCAAAGTTGTTCCATATGAGTCCATCATACCTTCCTATATGCGGTATTTACCTGCCGTTCCAAGTAAATTTGTATGTGCCAAACTCCAAAGCTTCAAATGAAATTCTATTTTGTATGCTCGAGTAGCTCATGTTGCAACTAGGGTTGTCTGTATCTTCCCTGATAGGTGGGTTATTCTCAAGGGGAGTGGACTCCGCTCCTCATTCACGAGAAAATGGCTGGTAACTGGGATGCCCAGTCCCATGATCAAAAAGATCAAAGAAAATCAAAATAATTAAAACAAAACTCCCCCAGGACTGTTGTTGGTATGGACGGTACCCTATTGTTTCGGATGGCCGTGGAGCGTGCTTGTTGGTGGTGGGGGAGTATAAACTTTACCATTCTGTTTGGGAACCGCCTATAATGTGTGTAGCATGGAAGATATTGCCATCTCATAGTTGTTGCATTGACAGTGAAAGTATTCCGCTCAAAATGTTATTCATCTCTATTTTAAAATTGAGCTCTGGCACCTCTACAAATCCCTGCTTCCCTCTACGAAGGGCCAGTCTATTTACTTTTATGTTGAGTCATCACCCTCTTATTAAAAAGCGCCCACTGGAGAGCACGCTGTCATTTGCATGCATTACTATTAGTTTATATTGGGTATGACTTAACTGGATCTCTTTTACCATGAATTACAATGTTTAGTTAGTCCTTGATCTTTAAAGGTGCTTTGCATTTATGTTTTGCAGTCTCAAAAAGGGCTAGCAAGATACCATCTTGTTATATCATATTATGATTGTTTTCAGAAAGTGTTGTCATCCGAGATTTATTATTATTGCTCGCTAGTTGATTATGCCATTGATATGAGTAAACATGAGACCTAAGTGTTATTATGAATATGGTTAGTTCATAATCTTTGCTGAAAACTTGAATGCTGGCTTTACCTATTTACAACAATAAGAGCAAACAGAGTTTGTAAAAGTTTTTCTTTATCACTTTCAGTTTATCAACTGAATTGCTTGAGGACAAGCAAAGGTTTAAGCTTGGGGGAGTTGATACGTCTCCAACATATCTACTTTTCCAAACACTTTTGCCCTTGTTTTGGACTCTAACTTGCATGATTTGAATGAAACTAACCCAGACTGACGATGTTTTCAGCAGAACTACCATGGTGTTGTTTATTGTGCAGAAAACAAAAGTTCTCAGAATGACCTGAAAATCCACGGAGATAACTTTTGGAAAATATAAAAAATACTGGCGAAAGAATCAAGGCCAGGGGGGCCACACCCTGTCCACGAGGGTGGGGGCGCGCCCCCTCCCCCTGGGCGCGCCCCCTGTCTCATGGCCCCCCTGATGCTCCACCAACCTCAACTCCAACTCCATATATCCTGTTTCGCGGAGAAAAATCAGAGAGAAAGTTTCATCGCGTTTTACGATACGGAGCCGCCGCCAAGCCCTAATCTCTCATGAAAGGGCTGATCTGGAGTCCGTTCGAGGCTCCGGAGAGGGGGATTTGTCACCGCCGTCATCATCAACCATCCCCCATCACCAATTTCATGATGCTCACCGCCGTGTGTGAGTAATTCCATCATAGGCTTGCTGGATGGTGATGGGTTGGATGAGATTTACCATGTAATCAAGTTAGTTTTGTTAGGGTTTAATCCCTAGTATCCACTATGTTCTGAGATTGATGTGCCCTCGACTTTGCTATGCTTAATGCTTGTCACTAGGGCCCGAGTGCCATGATTTCAGATCTGAACCTATTATGTTTTCATGAATATATGTGAGTTTTTGATTCTATCTACCCTCGAATATTCTTTGGCTCCCCTTGTGTCGAATCAATAAATTTGGGTTGAATAATCTACCCTCGAAAACTATTGCGATCCCCTATACTTGTGGGTTATCAGCGACTTCCGGCGAGGTTGCATTTTCTTCGATCTTCATCAGCATGGTTTCTGGTGGCGGTTTGGTCATGTGTCACGAGTTCCGACTCAGCGCACTCACTTTTGTCACCGACGACTCTGCCTGGCTCCAGGAGGGCCCCCTCAATGTCGAGGTCCTCCTGGAACGTGGCTCGGCGCACTTCTGCGCGAGTTCCTGCGGAGTCCTCCTCAGGCAGTCGTCTTCACCATACAGGTCGGTCATCGCGACGTCGACTCACTCTACTGGATGGCGCCGCAAGCGGTCTGGTCGTTCGTGACTGTAGTGATGGGTGAGACACGCAGTGGCTCGTCAGGCCTTCACCCACAAGTCGTGGCGATTGAGCCCGACATGTATTCTCACGGATCGGTCGACCTGTCGACTAATTTTGCAGATACCCTTTCTGAGAGCAGGAGTAGTGACCCCGCGGCGGAGGTCCTCATGGTCGACTCCCATCATGGTCTGCCTGGCTTCCGTCGCAGCAGCGATGGCGGCAGAAGCGCTGGTCCGTCACTCTACCATGAAGAATACCAGCCCCAACATCTCAGCTCGCAACAGAGGGAGGAGCTGCACCGCCAAAACATGGAGGCTCTCCAGACCCCGATCATAGGGGAAACCGCCGAGGCCCGGGCCTTGGAGGCGGTGCGCCTGGCCACTCTGGCTGAGCGCACTCGTCTAGAGAATCTCCAACATTCTCTCGACGAGCGTGCCCATCGACAGTTGTTCGGTCCTGAGTCCAGTCAACGTCCATGATAGTTGTTTCCAGCGGAAACTCAGGTATTCCGTACACTGATTCATAATTTGGCACCCGCTGCACGTATTGCAGAGTCTATTCAACCGTCTCGTTCAGAGGCTAGGAGAGGCCTGGAGCAGATCAGAACGCTGCTCCGAGCAGCGGAAGACCAGAACTCTGCTGTGTCCTAGTCACGGAACAGAATCCACAGCAGATCAGTGAGAGCAGATATCGTTCAATCGGCTCACAGTCCTAGGTCCCCTTTGTGACAGGGAGGCCGTGATCACCGCCAGGATCGGTACCTGGGAAGAACTCATGGAGAATATGATTGTGAGTACGCCCGCGACAACTATCGTCGAGCGCCTTCGCTCCTTCCGAGGGACGGGTCATACGCGCCCCGACGCAATGACTACAGGCGTCCGTATGGGAACGACCGCAGAGTTCCAGACGACCCCAGAGAGCATGGCTTTGATGCAAGGTCCGTCCTTGTGCAAGGTTTGGTCGACCGGAACATAGCATATAGAGAAGGGTTGGATCGGGACAGACCCAATGGAGGCAGAGTCCACGTTTCCAACCCCGAGTGTTTGGGAAGGGCCATCAAAGCTGCTGAGATACCCCATAACTTCAGACTGGCGACTGGCATCAGTAAGTTTACGGGCGAGTTAAAGCCCGATACTTGGCTTGAAGACTACCGAGTGGCTGTGCACATTGGTGGCGGTAGCGATGAGGTGGCCATGAAGCACCTTCCTCTAATGCTTGAAGGGTCTGCCAGAGCTTGGCTAAATCAGTTGGCCCCTAGGAGTATTTTGAGTTGGGATGAGTTAGCCCGAGTGTTCACCAGAACGTTTGAGGGCACTTGCAATAGACCTGCCGGTCTATTGGAGCTGCAGCATTGCGTGCAGAAACCGAATGAAACCCTAAGGGACTATATCCAGAGATGTATCACTCTGCACCACACAGTGGAGAATGTGTCAGATCACCAAGCAGTCTGTGCCTTCTAGGAAGGCATCCACTACAGAGAGCTCAATCTGAAGTTCGGTCGGACTGGAGATATGTCTTTGGCTCGGATGATGGAGATTGCTACCAAATACTCTAACGGCGAAGAGGAAGATCGACTCAGGAGTGGCAAGCACAAAACAGTCGCCCAGGACACCGGAGGAGGAAATTCCAGTCGGAAGCAGAAGCAAAAGGCTGAGGTAGTAGGTCATGTCGAGGAAGCAGTGTTGAATCAAGGAAAGTTCAAAGGGAAACCTAAAGGGCCTTGGACCCCAAGAAGGTGAAGGATCAGGAAGGAAACTATGTGATGGATTTGCCGTGTCATATTCACACCAAGAAGGATGAGGAGGGGAACCTGATTCTCCCCAAGCATACCACTCGACAATGTCGACTCCTTATCCAGAGCTTCTGAGAAAATAAACCCAGTGATAAGGATAAAGATCCTGAGAAGGAAGAACAAGATAAGGATGACGACGGCGGTTACCCCAATGTCAATGCCACCCTGGTGATTTTTGCAGATATTGAGAGCAAAAGTCGACTGAAGGTCATTAACAGGGAGGTAAACATGGTTGCTCCGACAACACCAAGATATCTGAAGTGGTCAAAGGTCCCCATTACATTCAACCAGTCCGACCACCCGGCACGCGTAGCTACCCCTGGGCGGCAGGCGCTGGTGGTCGACCCAGTCGTAGGGGGCACCTGAATGACTAAGGTCCTGATGGATGGTGGCGGTGGCCTGAATATTCTGTATGCCGAAGCTCTCAAAGGAATGGGCATCCCGATGTCCAAACTCAGTGAGAGTAACATGCGGTACCATGGGATCATACCAGGAAAGAAAGCCGAATCACTTGGCCAGATCACTCTTGATGTGGTTTTCGGTGATGATAAGAATTTCCGCAAGGAGAAGTTGACGTTTGAGGTAGTGGATTTCCAGAGTGCAATCATGCCATTCTGGGCAGACCCGCTTATGCTAGCTTTATGGCTCGATCGTGCTATGTTTATCTCAAGATGAAGATGCCTGGCCCCAGAGGCGTAATAACGGTTTCCGGTAACCGTCAGAGAGTAGAAGATTGTCTTCAGGATGGGGCAAAAATAGCAGATGAGCAGATGGCAGTAGTGGAGTTCCAAGAATACTAGAAGACTGCAGATCCGAGTGATTTGCTGCGTGCTAAGAGGCCTGCCTCGGAGTCCGCATTTCAGTCGCCCGGCGAAACCAAGCCAGTCCATGTTCACCCAACCGATCCCAATGCCGCTCCGACCCATATCTCGACGACACTCGACAGCAAATAGGAAGAAGCGCTCATCCAGTTCCTCCGTGAGAACTGGGACATCTTTGCATGGAAACCATCTGACATGTCGGGTGTACCCAGGGTGCTGGCTGAGCACCGTTTGCGTGTCGATCCGAAAGTAAAACCCATCAAAGTGCACCTCCATCGGTCCGCCACGGAGAAGAGAAAGGCCATTGGCGAGGAAGTGGCTCGGCTACCAGCCGCAGAGTTCATCCACGAGATATACCACTCTGAGTGGCTCGCCAATGTTGTTATGGTTCCCAAGAAGGACAAATCACTCTGAATGTGTATTGACTTCAAACATATCAATCGGGCCTTCCTAAAAGATCATTTTCCTCTACCCCGCATTGACCAGATTGTCGACTCAACCGCGGGATGTGAGCGGCTGTCCTTCCTAGACACTTATTCCGGGTACCATCAGATCCAACTATATGGACCCGACGAGATAAAAACAGCTTTCATCACCCCGTTTAGGTGCTTTTGCTATGTTACTGTGCCCTTCGGCCTTAAGAATGCTGGTGCCACATTCATGCGGATGATTTAGAAGTGTCTGCTCACTCAAATCAGTCGAAATGTGGAAGCATACATGGATGACATAGTGGTTAAGTCACGCAAAGGCTCCGACCTGCTGACTGACGTTGCTGAAACCTTTGCCAACCTAAGAAGGTATGATATTAAGCTTAATCCGTCTAAGTGCACATTTGGAGTCCCAGGCAGAAAGTTACTCGGTTTTCTCATTTCCGAACGAGGGATCGACGCAAACCCAGAAAAGATTGGCACAATCCTCCGAATGAAATGCCCAGTGCACGTGCATGACGTTCAGAAGCTTACTGGTTGCTTGGCTGCTTTGAGCCGATTCATCTCACGCCTCAGTGAAAAGGCACTACCTCTTTACCGACTGATGAAGAAATATGACAAGTTCGAGTGGAATGACGAAGCTGAAGCAGCGTTTGAAGAGCTCAAAGCCCTGCTTTCGACCCAGCCGGTGCTTGCTGCTCCGGTTAGCAAGGAGCCTCTACTGCTTTACATCTCAGCCACGGGACAAGTTGTTAGCATAGTGCTCACGGTCGAGCGGGAAGAAGAAGGCAAGGCCTTCAATGTTCAGCACTCCGTGTATTACATTTCAGAAATCATAACTCCATCAAAGCAGAGATATCCTCACTATCAGAAGCTTGTTTATGGAATTTACCTGAACACGAAGAAGGTTGCTCATTATTTCTCTGATCACTCAATTTCAGTCGTCAGAGACGCTCCATTATCAGAGATACTGAATAACAGAGATGCAACTGGTCGAGTGGCAAAGTGGGCGATTGAACTTCTTCCTTTGGATATCAGATTTGAGTCAAAGAAGGCCATTGAGTCTCAAGCAATTGCAGACTTCCTCGCAGAGTGGACTAAACAACAACAGCCGATTCAAATTTAGTCGGAACATTGAACCATGTTCTTTGATGGATCCAAGATGTTAAATGGCTCTGGTGCAGGAGTGGTTTTAGTGTCCCCACGAGGAGACAAGCTCAGTTATGTCCTCCAGATTCACTTTGACTCTTCAAACAACGAAGCTGAGTATGAGGCACTATCATATGGGTTGCGTATGGACATTTCACTCGGCGTCCTGCGCCTGATGGTTTATGGTGACTCAGATTTAGTGGTTAACCAGGTAATGAAGGAATGGGATGTCAGGAGTACCGCAATGACAGGTTAGTGCAACACAGTGAGAAAGCTAGAGAAGAAGTTTGAGGGATTGGAGCTCCACCACATACCATGAATCAAAAATCAAGCTGCTGATGATCTGGCGAAGATAGGTTCCACTCGGAAGCCTATCCCCACCAATGTGTTCTTGGAGCATCTCCATACCCCGTCAGTACAAGAAGATCCCTTCAAGGAAGAGCCCCCGCAACAGATAAGTCCAACCAACCCGACTGAGATAGAGGTTCCAGCCGTGGTCGACTTGATCATGGAAGTCTTGGTGATCACTCCCGATTGGACAGTACCGTACATCGCGTACATTCTCAGAAAAGAGCTCCCAGAGGACGAAGACGAGGCTCGCCAGATAGTCTGTCGATCCAAAGCTTTCACCGTGATGAAAGGGCAGCTTTACAGAGAAAGTGTCACAGGAGTAGCCCAACGCTGCATTGCATCGGAAGAAGGTCAAATGATCCTAAATCACATCCACTTGGGTACCTGTGGTCACCATGTGTCCTCTCGGACCATCGTGTCCAAAGCATACCGAGCGGGATTTTATTGGCCTTGAGCAAATGAGATGGCGAAAGATATAGTCGACAAGTGGGGAGGTTGCCAGTTTTATTCCAACATGTCTCACAAGCCCGCATCTGCCTTGAAGACTATTCCACTCTTCTGGCCGTTTGCAATCTGGGGGTTGGATATGGTTGGGCCCTTCAAAACTGGCGCGAGTGGCTTCACCCGTTTACTCGTAGCAGTCGACAAGTTTACCAAATTGATCGAAGCCAAGCCCATCAAAAACATTGGAGCAGGCACTGCCGTCAGTTTCATCAGAGAGTTGATATTCAGATATGGAGTTCCTCATAGCATCATCACAAAAAATGGCTCCAACTTTGATTCTGATGAATTCAAGGCGTTCTCTGCATCTCAAGGCACTCAGGTCAACTACGCGTCTGTCGCGCAACCGCAGTCGAATGGAAAGGCTGAAAGGGCGAGTGGTTTGATCCTTCAGGGCTTAAAGCCTCGTCTGATGCGTGATCTTAAACATTCTGCTGGAGCTTGGGTGACCGAATTACCATCAGTATTATGGGGGCTGAGAACAACACCCAACTAGTCGACTGATCGAACCCCTTTCTTCCTGGTGTACGGTGCTGAGGCTGTGCTTCCGAGTGACTTGCTACACAATGCTCCCAGAGTTGAACTGTTCTTAGAAGCCGAAGCAGAGCAAGCACACGAAGAGGAAGTCGATCTCTTGGAGGAAGAATGCAAGATGGCTTTTGTTCGGTCGACCATTTATCAGTAGGATCTGCGTCGATTCCACGCCCGCAATGTCAGAGGTCGAGCATTTCAAGGAGACCTTGTGCTCCGAGTGGTTCAGAAACAACCTCACAAGCTCGCTCCAGCCTGGGAAGGTCCCTTCATCATCACCAAGGTGCTTCACAATGGGGCATATCACATCTAAAACGTAGCCAAGAAAACGGACGATCCACGTGCATGGAATGCAGAGCTGCTTCGTCCTTTCTATACCTAAAATCACTCGACCCGACGAGTTGTAATAAAAGCACTTCAGTTTGTTTTCCAAAGACAAGATTTTTACAGTATCTTAATGATTGGTTTCTTGTAATCATTTGTGTCCAAATCCCCCAGTGGGTGGCTTAGCTGCGAACCAGATTCGCCTAAGTTAAAAAACACTCTGAGTGGAGAGAAATCCTCCCACTCGGGGCTTAGCTGCAACCCCGTAATCACCCAAGTTAAAAACATTCCGAGTGGAGAGCAATCCTCCCACTCGGGGGCTTAGCTGCAACCCCGTAATCGCCTAAGTTAAAAACACTCTGAGTAGAGAGCAATCCTCCCACTCGGGGGCTTAGCTGCGACCCCGTAATCGCCTAAGTTTAAAACATTCCAAGTGGAGAACAATCCTCCCACTCGGGGTCTTAGCTGCGACCCCGTAATCGCCTAAGTTAAAAAACACTCCGAGTGGAGAGCAATCCTCCCACTCGGGGGCTTAGCTGCGACCCCGTAATTGCCTAAGTTAAAAACATTCCGAGTAGAGAGCAATCCTCCCACTCGGAGGCTTAGCAGCGACCCCGTAATCGCCTAAGTTAAAAACACTCCGAGTGGAGAGCAATCCTCCCACTTGGGGGCGTAGCTGCTACCTCGTAATCGCCTAAGTTAAAAACATTCCGACTGGAGAGCAATCCTCCCACTCGGGGGCTTAGCTGCGACCCCGTAATCACCTAAGTTAAAAAACATTCCGAGTGGAGAGCAATCCTCCTACTCGGGGGCTTAGCTGCGACCCCGTAATCGCCTAAGTTAAAAACATTCCGAGTGAAGAGCAATCCTCCCAATCGGGGCTTAGCTGCAACCCCGTAATCGCCTAAGTTAAAAACGTTCCGAGTGGAGAGCAATCCTCCCACTCGGGGGCTTAGTTGCGACCCCGAAATCGCCTAAGTTAAAAACATTCCGAGTGGAGAGCAATCCTCCCACTCGGGGCTTAGCTGCGACCCCATAATCGTCTAAGTCACAAATATCCTCTAAGCTCCGCCACGAATATATCGTACGCTCCATCCCTATCCGCAAGGATGACGAGGTGTAGATCAAACACCACCTCTGAGCTATGCCAAAGGTACAATGTTCCGTCCCTATCCGCAAGGGCGACGAGGTGTCGACTAAACACCGCGTTTGAGCTACGCCACAAGTACAATGTCCCGTACCTATCCGCAAGGACGGCGAGGTGTCGACTGAACAACGCGTCTAAGCTCCATCAGAAGTACAATGTACTTTCATTCAGCAAAGGGTGAGAAGATCAAGTCCACTCTGAACCAAAAGACAATTAGAAACAGTTCGAAAACAGAGCAATAGTCATGATATTCAAAGGAATCCAAGTTCGGAGAAACCCTGCAAAAGTTTATGACCGCACCAGGCAGAAGTACTCAGTCATCAAGCCTGAAAGAGTTTAACGATTACATAATCATTCGGCATTCCGAGGCAAATAATGGTGGAGCATAATGTTTTTGGTCACTCATCAGGAGAGGGACTTGCTGGATCACAGAAACTGTCAAGACCAATGTTGTTCGCGATGCGAGTGGCAGCGTCGAGGAAAATGTCCATGAAGGACTGGAAAGTGTGATTCTTGGTGTTCGAAACCTTGAGGTCCGCCAGCTTGTCTTCTCTGACGTCCTTACAGTGCACTCGGACCAATGACAGGGCGACGTCAGCACCACAGCGAGCGGACAATTTCTTCCATTCTCGCACTCGGCCAGGTATCTGATTCAGCCGAGCCATCAAAGACTCGAGATCTTGTGAGAGTTCCGCCTGAGGCCAGAGTTCAGCATCAACCCGAGTCATCGCCGCCTTCAGTCGGGCAAGATAAGCAACAACGTTGTCCATGCATGATTCCAACCGCAGCAAGTTCATCGCAACATCATCTTTAATAGGACAATTGATGGGGTTGAGACCCGTCTCGACCCGCCCAGTCTCAGCCTCAAAGTTCTGACAAAGTTCTGCACAGTCGGAAAAAATGGTGAGTCGACAATATGAAAAGACGTACCAATCAACAGCAACAAATCAGTCGAACAATAATACCTTCAAGCTTCAGGACCAGTTTTGCAGCAAGCTGTCGTAGATAAGACTCTAGCTCGCCCTTCTTGGCCTTGAGGTTCACAACTTCATCAGTCAAGTTGTCCTTGTCTTTCTTCAGTTGCTCGACCTCCCGATTGGCCTCAGAGACAGCAGTCTTCAGCTTAGAGTTCTCCTCTTCTAACTTGCTGACTGAAGCCAGCTTCTTGTCAGCAAGCGTTGTTTTCTCTCGTGCCTCCTTCTGGGCAGCAGCAAGATCCTGATCCTTCTTCTCCAGAGCCTACTTCATTTTCTCTAAAGAAATAACATTCTTCAGACGAGCTTGAAGTTGACGGTTTTCACTATGCACATCTGTTCGACTAAAGTCACTCGGTTCAAAGAGACTGAAAGAAAAAACTCTAAGAAGTGCGAGTCACAAGATGGGCAGTTGACGACTGGTTACCTCCCATGATAGCTACTTCTTCCTGGGCAGCCTTGAGGTTCTTCTTCGCCAGTTCAAGATCAAGACATAGGCTGATTTGCTTCTTGTTCAGTTCACAAAGTTGAGCCCCAAGATCACAAGACCTCTGCAGTCAGTGAATGAGATATATCAGTCGACAGAAACAAAAGACAATCACAGTGAAAGTTACTCTAAGACTACCGTCGAATCAAACATTCAACAGTAGTCTCGGCGACTACACCCAGTGGGTGCACTTAGCGTGCCCCCACTGGTTTGGTTGAACACTCAGCATGGTCTGTCCAGCGTGGGTTCAAAAAAAAGAGGAGATTCTCAGACCCCAACCGACTGCCAGCAGTCGACCGTGGTCTCAGGGACTACACCCAGTGGGTGCTCTCTGCGTGCCCCCACTGGTTCGGACAAACACTCAACTCAACCTAAGTCGACTAGAGTGGAAGAGTGGAAAACCTATTCAACTCTAAGACAGACACACCCCAGTGGGTGATTGGATGTGAAACACAGACCCATGATAGTAGATGCACATATGGGCAGCAAAGCAACAACGGCAGTTTTCATTATTCAAAAGATCAGTCGGGAATCAACTAACCTTGATGTTGATACGTCTCCAACGTATCTATAATTTTTGATTGTTCCATGCTATTATATTACCCGTTTTGGATATTTATGGGCTTTACTTTACACTTTTATATCATTTTTGGGACTAACCTACTACTCGGAGGCCCAACCCGAAGTGCTGTTTTTTTTTTGCCTATTTCAGTGTTTCAAAGGAAAAGAATATCAAACGGAGTCCAAACGGAATGAAACCTTTGGGAGCGATCTTTTTGGAACGAACGTGATCCAGGGGACTTGGAGTGGACGTCAAGCAACAGAGGAGGCGGCCACGAGGGTGCCCGGCATGCCCCTAGCGCTCGGCGCGCCCCCCACCCTCGTGCGCCCCTCGAGCATCCACCGACCTACTTCTTCCTCCTATATATACCCACGTACCCTGAAACCAACGAGGGGCACCACAAAAACCTAATTCCATCGCCGCAACCTTCTGTATCCGCGAGATCCCATCTTGGAGCCTTCGCTGGCGCTCCGCTGGAGGGGGAATCGACCACGAAGGGCCTCTACATCATCTACAAGGCCTCTCCAATGAGTTGTGAGTAGTTTACCACAGACCTTCGGGTCCATAGTTATTAGCTAGATGGATTCTTCTCTCTCTTTGAATCTCAATACAAAGTTCTCCTCGACCTTGTTGGAGATCTATTCGATGTAACTCTTTTTGCGGTGTGTTTGTCGAGATCCGATGAATTGTGGGTTTATGATCAAGTTTATCTATGAGAAACATTTGAATCTCCTCTGAATTCTTTTATGTGTGGTTAAGTTATCTTTGCAAGTCTCTTCGAATTATCAGTTTGGTTTGGCCTACTAGATTGATATTTCTTGCAATGGGAGAAGTGCTTAGCTTTGGGTTCAATCTTGCGGTGTCCTTTCCCAGTGACAGCAGGGGCAGCAAGGCACGTATTGTATTGTTGCCATCGAGGATAAAAAGATGGGGTTATATCATATTACATGAGTTTATCCCTCTATATCATGTCATCTTTCTTAATGTGTTACTCTGTTCTTATGAATTTAATACTCTAGATGCAGGCAGGAGTCGGTCGATGTGTGGAGTAATAGTAGTAGATGCAGGCAGGAGTCGGTCTACTAGTCACGGATGTGATGCCTATATACATGATCATTCCTAGATAATCTCATAATTATTCGCTTTTCTATCAATTGCTCGACAGTAATTTGTTCACCCACCGTAATACTTATGCTATCTTGAGAGAAGCCACTAGTAAAACCTATGGCCCCCGGGTCTATCTTTTATCATATAAGTTTTCCATCTACTTTTATTTGCATTTTTTACTTTCCAATCTATATCATAAAAATACCAAAAATTATTTATCTTATCATATTATCTCTATCAGATCTCACTTTCGCAAGTGGCCGTGAAGGGATTGACAACCCCTTTATTGTGTTGGTTGCGAGGTTCTTGTTTGTTTGTGTAGGTGCGTGGGACTTCTAAGGAGCCTCCTACTGGATTGATACCTTGGTTCTCAAAAACTGAGGGAAATACTTACGCTACTTTGCTGCATCACTCTTTCTTCTTCAAGGAAAACCAACGCAAGCTCAAGACGTAGCAAGAAGGATTTCTGGCGCCGTTGCCGGGGAGGTCTTCGCTCAAGTCAAGACATATCAAGTACCCATCAGAAACTCATCTCCCTCGCACTATATTACTAGTTGACCCATTGCGCCGAATGGCACGGAGACCTGCTGATTCCATGTTGGCGATGAAAAAAATCCATGATTTAGTTGATTTTGTTACGGGCAAGCACATGTAACAACAAATTTAATCTCTCTTAGTTTAGGCAAACAAGGGCTTGTTGTCTATAATAGATGTCTATACACATTTAAATTTGGTAGCATAGAGTTCTATTTGAAACAAAATCTATGTAACAAATCTATTCCCCTTTAGTAAGAAACAATGGTATTTTGTTGTCTATAATGAGATGTATATACACATTCTAATTTGATAGCATAAAGTCCCATTCAAAATCATGTCGCCGAAAATACGTGTATCTTTTTGAATCAGTGTGCACATTGTAAAAAACCATGTATTAGTTGTCTTAGTTATGAGCATGCACATACGGTAACAAATAATCCCCTTTAATAAATAATAGTTTTGGTGTCTGCAATAAGATGTACATGCACATTTTACTTTGGTAGTGTGGAGTCTCATTCAAAACCACATCGTTTTGGAAATATATGTATTTTTTAGTATTCTTCTATTTGAGCAAGTACACACGGCAAGAATTTAGACCCTTCTCTATACTTTTTGCCTAAGAACATATATAAAGTACATATCTTTTTTCCTTAGAACATATGTATACTTTTTTATATGAAACACCTTGCATTCCATTAACATGTGGTCGCGGCAAGATCGCCGGCCACTGCACGGGTTACATCAGCAGGAAAATTGGTAATCCACAGAGTATGGTCACTTTGAACTTCCCGAGAACCGAGACTTGCCAGCACATGCGCTGGTGTGTTACAGTTTCGGGGAGAGAACTCCACTCGGTACTCGATGAAACCCAAATGGAGATGATATTTTGCTTCTCTGAATAAAGCTCCTAGAGCTGCGCCGTCACTGGCGTCCGAACACACAGCCTGTTTCAGATTTAGACAATCCGTTTCAAAGATGACTTTGCCTATGGCAAATTTTCCAAAAGGTCGATCGCCTTCAAAAACGCATTGCTTTCAGCCTGTAACGGTTCAAACAAGTTACTGAGCGGTCCAGCGGCTGCGAACAGCATATCTCCGTCTGGCGCTCTAGCAATGCAGACCCAACCTCCCGTACCAGATTCCGGATAGTATGCACCGTCCAGGTTGATCTTGACGAAGTCAGGTAGCGGCTTCCACTTGCTCGTATCCTTTATAACAGGCTTTGGAGAGGGCGTAAAAACCTGGCACCATTCAGCAACATCAAAAGACAGTTGTGCACTAAATTCTTCAGGCCTTAGTCTGTGTTCAACATGCCATTATTCCTCAGTCCACCACTTCCACAATAGGCATATGACCTGAAGCTTGATGTTTTCCGGTTGTGCAAAAATACGCTCAAGAATCTCCAACTGAGATTGACATAAAAGAAGCACCTGTCTCACACCCTCTAGCTGGGTGGTTCGCCAAACTTTTTTGACTTCCTTACAACGAAGGAAAAGGTGGCCGCCAACTTCAAGCAGACGCCCGCAAACGCAACAACGAGTATCCAGCTCCACACCATGTCTTTCTATATTCATTAGCAAGGGATGGCTATTATGAGCGTACCTCCATAAGAAGTGTTGTACTTAGGGAGGGCAATGAGCTTTCCCTACCGCGTGCCAGACCCCTATCCTCCGCTGCGATTGCGAGCTTGCTGAGCCTTCACCAGTAGCACGGTTAGCTTGTTGATGGGTAATACCAAGCTGAATTTGATAAGCTGATTTGACAGAGAAAAAAACCCTTGGGTTCAAAATGCCAGGCAATAAAACCCATTGAGAACATATGTATACTAAACACCACATATAAAACCTGTTAAGGAGGCCTTATACTATTTTAGAAAGAGTAGTGTTTCTATCAACTTTGTTTTTGTGCGTTTGAAAAAAGAGAGTATTATGTGCCACTTAGATGCATGTATATTTCAAAGCAATCGTATGGCAACCAGTTCGGCCCATGAATCAAGCAACTTACTTATCCCGTCTTCTCGGCACTTATTTATCCCTTCTTCCTCAACAGCTTCGTTCGGTCAGAGACAAAACTCCTAAGTAGTGCTTCCATCATCTCAATAATTGGAATGGATATCATCCACTACAATGAAGAACAATAACATTTATCTATGTCTTGAACAATAATAACGTCATTTACAGTACGTTTGGTCAAGCAACCGATTAGCAGAACAAGAACATTTCTCTATATCTTGAATTCCATATATGGGGTTATTAATATATCGACTTGTATGGATGGCTTCACTCGTAACAGTACATATCCCATACTCCAGAAAAAACAATACATCTGCCTTCTCTTTATTTGCCTGGCAAAATGTCCATTAGATGAGTCAATCAAATAGGAGGGACTGGGGAGTATTTCAAACCGAAACAAAGAATTAATCCTAACTACGTGAAGTGGAGTAGCTTTAAAGCCTCTGAATTATTTTGCTGCTGCTCCACCAGCAAAGTGCAGGCCTCCAAGAACCAAAAGATGCCACTTGAGCTCTCTTCAACCTCATAAGCCATGTTGTTCTTTATATCCTTAACCCCAAAAGGATACATCGTCCTTCGGGATTCCATCTTATATCGTAAATATAATGGCCTCCACATTGAGAAACTACTGCAGTTCTTATTCACTCAATACAAACAATAAAGGTTTTTTTAATAGATGCACATAGGCATTCATGATGAAGAAATCAAAGGAAGTAGTTATTGACCTGTGTCGCGCCAGATAAAGTGGAATGAAGCCGTATTGATGCCATAATAACATCCACCCCAAAATAAACTAAAATATTTTCTGATGTCAAAGAGTCATAATTATTTGTCTATCGAAGTTCAAGATCAGAAGTTACAAAAAATAACGACAAGACTTTGGAGTCTTGGCAAATCATTGATATCTTCGATGTACAATTTTATTTCAAACTTAGATGGTGAAATATTTGTACATGAGAAGCAGGTGACTCACAGAAAGAGCCCACGACTCTCTGCTTTCTGCAGAACAGCTAGCTTTTCAGCATGTCTTAACAGACAGGACACAATTATGCAAAAAATAGAACGAGTAAAAGGCGAACGTAAATCTAAATTCAAATGTTAACAACTTGTGTACTTTTTTGACACCTAACAACTTGTGTACTTCTCGAGATTTCAGAGATAAAACAAAATATTAACAAATTTACTGTTGACATTCAACTAATTGGAAAATGGAGAAAGCAGACAATCAAAGATTATCAAATATAACAGTGGGAAAACTGTAAAGGAATGTGATTTAAGATAATAATAGAGAGACATTTAATGGGACTTACATCTGAATGGTGATCCAACAAAATCTTTATGGTTGCATCCTGCTTCTGTAAAGCAGCGACATACAACAGTGTTCCATGATTCCTTTACAATTTTGTACTATCTAAAGCATTTTTCATGGAGATAATCATGATATGTGATCATGCAGAAATTCTTTTGCCTTTTGAAAAAAATGGCTGTAGTTGAAAATACATACATTCTAACTCATGTTGAATTTCCATACAAAAGTCTGCAGCAGGAACACACATGATAGAACACAAAAGCCATGTATATAAAATATACAGAACAGATATGAAAGGAAGTTTTCATCCATACATTGAACTTCGCAATATAAATCATGTCCAGTTCCCCAATAGGCCAAAAGATGTCACCGGATCACAAAGAACTTCTTACGAGCACATACCATGCCCTCCAGCAGAAAATCCTTGCAAACTTAACTGCTCCAACATGAATAGGTGCATACCTTTGAGTAGTTACCTTCCTTCAAGATCAACGCTTGAGCTCCATCGAATGCTTGTCTTGCCAACTGCTTTGAGTAGTTACCTTCCTGCTAGTACAAAGATCAAGCCAGACAACCAATATGCTTGAGAGAGAAACATGATCCAAATATGTTGCCACAGAGGAGAAGAAAAGTGCAGACAAAAACAATAATCAAAAGAAAATATAGCTTAAAGAGGAAGCACAAACCTTGATAGGCAAAACAGCAAACGATGAACAAGCAGCAGTTTAGAAGAGTAGGCAACAACAACATCACCTGTAAAATAGAAGAACGAAATTGAGTATTCAGAAACCAACAACCAGATCAAGCAAATAATTTGGTAGTATAAGGATGCTCCATTTTTTTATGTAGTATGTACGTAACCATGATTTACAGATACTGAAACTAGACCGTAAAGGCTACTTTCTTAATGTACACTTGCAGTATCACATACCAGAATTGATGGAGTTTTTACATGTAATTAGACTGTTAAAAGGAAAATGTAAATCTATAGATGCTAGAACATATGAATGTTGTTTAACTGTAGAATATTGATCCAAGAGCATACCATTGGTTCCACGCCTCTGCCTGCTCTCAAGTAAGGTTTCTGTTTCATTTTCTAAAGGCTTCGGTTTCAGTGTATAATCACTTTGAGTCATCAGTTATGGAATAACATTTAGAGTCGTATGAATCTGCAGAAAACTACACAAATACACAAGCAATCAAATTGTTGCAAAGCAAAACTCAGGTTAGCAAAGACAGCTTCAATGATTCAGTAAAATTAAAGGAGTTTAGTTACCTACCCAAAAGAATGAATTAATGTGCAGTATAAAGGCAAAATTACAAACAACTTCTATTAAAATGTAAGAACACAAGATAGAAAAAAACCATCTCATACCTAGATTTCCACAGATATGTTGAATTTATCCGATAATTTTAGATAGGAAGGCTCGTCCTGAAAATACTATAATAGAAAAGGGGGAAACACATAAAGCAAAGAAACAAAAGCCTCCTTTATAGTGGGGAAAGGAGGTCCATGGCAAATTGATTCCCTTATTGACGAGGAAAGAGCAAGCTACCAAACAAACTAACAAACGAAACAATTTTTTATGAATCTAGCTAGGTCAGAGAGCATCTCCTGAGCAGGAACAAACAAAAATCCCCTTTGCAGAAACTTATCTGAGGTACCCAACAAACTTAAAAGGTAAAGAAAACCTATATGAAAGCCTAGCTAAATCTGAGCATCAGGTCAACTAAAATAAACAAAAAATTGCAGGAACTGAGGGAGTCCTGGATTAGGGGGTATCCGGATAGCTAGACTGTGTACTACGTCTGGACTATTGAAGCGTGAAGATACAAGACTCAAGACTTCGGCCCGTGTTTGGATGGGACTCTCCTTTGCGTGGGAGGCAAGCTTGGCGATCCAGATATTATATTTCCTTCCTTGTAACCGACTCCATGTAAACCCTAGCTCTCTCCGGTGTCTATATAAACCGGAGAGGTTGGTCCTTAGAAGGCCGATCACAATTACATTCATACCATCATAGGCTAGCTCTTAGGATTTAGCCTCTACGATCTCGTGGTAGATCTACTCTTGTACTATCCATATCATCAATATTAATCAAGCAGGAAGTAGGGTTTTACATCCATCGAGAGGGCCCGAACCTGGGTAAACATATGTGTCCCTTGCTTCCTGTTACCATCAGCATTGACGCACAGATCGGGACCCCCTACCCGAGATCCGCCGGTTTTGACACCGAGATTGGTGCTTTCATTGAGAGTTCCTCTGCGTCGTCGCTGTCAAGCTTGATGGCTCCTTCGATCATCACCAACAACGCTGTCCAGGGTGAGACTTTCCTCCCCGGACAGATCTTCGTGTTCGGCGGCTTCGCACTACGGGCCAATTCACTTGGCCACCCGGAGCAGATCGATAGCTGTGCCCCCGGCCACCAGGTCAGGTTCGGGAACTTGAAATACACGGCGGATATTCCCGGGGACTTGATCTTCGACGGATTCGGGTCGGTGCCAGAAGCGCCGAACAGTCACGATGAGCACGGCTTGGACCTGCTATCAGACGCTGCGTGGGATATCACCCCGGCAGAAGCCTCAGATCTGAATCCGGGGCAGGTTGCGTTGCCTAAGGACAGAGGGCTGGACCCCGCCCCGCAGGCCATACCCTCGTCAGCGATGGATCCGAACACAGGTCTCACTTCCGAGGAAGCCTGTGACTCCGGACCCCCGGATTCATATCCGGATGAAGGTTCCAGTCCGCGCGCCTCCGAGCCCGCCGATTCTGGTTTGGCTCCGGTGATGGAGTTCATCGCGGCGGACGTCTTTCAGCACTCGCCCTTTGGCGACATGCTGGACTTATTGAAGTCTCTCTCCTTGTCAGGAGACTCCGGGCCGAACTATTTCGAGCTCGAGTGGGAAGCGAACAAGGACGGAATTCGTTGCCCACCCACCACCCACTTCATTGCCACGATCGATGATCTAATCGACGTGCTTGATGACCCACAAGTATAGGGGATCTATCGTAGTCCTTTCGATAAGTAAGAGTGTCGAACCCAACAAGGAGCAGAAGGAAATGATAAGCGGTTTTCAGCAAGGTATTCTCTGCAAGTACTAAAATAAGTGGTAACAGATAGTTTTGTGATAAGATAAATTGTAACGAGCAACAAGTAACAAAAGTAAATGAGGTGCAGAAAGGTGGCCCAGTCCTTTTTGTAGCAAAGGACAAGCCGGAACAAACTCTTATAATAGGAAAAGCGCTCCCGAGGACACATGGGAATATCGTCAAGCTAGTTTTCATCACGCTCATATGATTCGCGTTCGGTACTTTGATAATTTGATATGTGGGTGGACCGGTGCTTGGGTGCTGTTCTTACTTGAACAAACATCCCACTTATGATTAACCTCTATTGCAAGCATCCGAAACTACAACAAAAGTATTAAGGTAAACCTAACCATAGCATGAACATATGGATCCAAATCAGCCCCTTACGAAGCAACGCATAAACTAGGGTTTAAGCTTCTGTCACTCTAGCAACCCATCATCTACTTATTACTTCCCAATGCCTTCCTCTAGGCCCAAATAATGGTGAAGTGTTATGTAGTCGACGTTCACATAACACCACTAGAGGTTAGACAACATACATCTCATCAAAATATCGAACGAATACCAAATTCACATGACTACAAATAGCAAGACTTCTCCCGTGTCCTCAGGAACAAACGTAACTACTCACAAAGCATATTCATGTTCATAATCAGAGGGGTAATAATATGCATAAAGGATCTGAACATATAATCTTCCACCAAATAAACCAACTAGCATCAACTACAAGGAGTAATCAACACTACTAGCAACCTACTAGCACCGATCCTGGACTTGGAGACAAGAATTGGATACAAGAGATGAACTAGGGTTTGGAGATGAGATGGTGCTGATGAAGATGTTGATGGAGATTGCCCTCTCCTGATGAGAGGAGCGTTGGTGATGATGATTCCGATGATTTCCCCCTCCCGGAGGGAAGTGTCCCCGGCAGAACAGCTCTGCCGGAGCCCTAGATTGGTTCCGCCAAGGTTTCGCCTCGTGGCGGCGGAGTCTCGTCCCGAAAGGTTGCTTCTGATTATTTTTTCTCATCGAAAGAGCTCATATAGGAGAAGATGGGCATTGGAGAGCCACCAGCGGGCCCACGAAGTAGGGCGGCGTGCCCAGGGGGAGGGGGCGCGCCCCCCACCCTCGTGAGCAGGGTGTGGGCCCCCTAGCCTTCATCTTTGACGACGATTTTTCTTTATTTATTTTAAGATATTCCGTGGAGTTTCAGGACTTTTGGAGTTGCACAGAATAGATCTCCAATATTTGCTCCTTTTCCAGCCAGAATTCCAGCTGCCGGCATTCCCCCTCTTCATGGTAAACCTTGTAAAATAAGAGAGAATAGCCATAAGTATTATGACATAACATGAAATAACAACCTATAATGCAATAAATATCGATATAAAAGCATGATGCAAAATGGACGTATCAACTCCCCCAAGCTTAAACCTCGCTTGTCCTCAAGCGAAAAGCCGATAACAATAAATATGTCCTCATGTTTAGAGGTAGAGGCGTCGGTAAAAATAAAATACGGACATGAAGGCATCATGATTATTCTCATAATCAGCAACATATATAGATTTGTCATATGATTACTTATGTTCAAGTGATGATCATTTCGCAATGCAAAAGTATGAATCAGAAACTTTATTGGGCACTAGCAAAGTATAACCTCAGTTATTGAAGCAATTGCAATTTATCATAACATCGGAAAGAGTCTACGTCAGAGCTTAAAAGCAAGTCCACATACTCAACTATCACTTAGTCCTTCATAATTGCTAGCACTCACGCAATACTTGTGGTTACGGAGTTTTAATCGGACACAGAGAAAGATAGGGGCTTATAGTTTTGCCCCACAACCTTTTACCTCAGGGGTAATGTCAACAATAATAATTCATGCTCCCCTACATCCAATTATATATATATATATATCATGTTCTTTCCAACATGCTGGGCTTGCCAAAGGATAAAATGAAAAAGGAAAGGTGAAGATCACCGTGACTCTTGCATAAGATAGAAGATAATAATAAAAGATAGGCCCTTCGCAGAGGGAAGCAGAGGTTGCCATGCGCTTTTATGGTTGGATGCACAAAATCTTAATGCAAAAGAAAGTCACTTTATATTGCCCCTTGTATGTGGAACTTTATTATGCAGTCCGTCGCTTTTATTACTTCCACAACAAGTTCGTACAAAGCTTATTTCTCTGCACTAATAAGTCATGCATATTTAGAGAGCAATTTTTATTGCTTGCACCGATGACAACTTACTTGAAGGATCTTACTCAATCCATAGGTAGATATAGTGGACTCTCATGGCTAAACTGGTTTAAGGGTATTTGGTAGCACAAGTAGTATCTCTACTTGGTGCTGAGAATTTGGCTAGCATGAGAGGGAAAGGCAAGCTCAACATGTTAGGAGATCCATGACAATATACTTTATCTCAGATACAAGAAAACATAACTCATTATGTTGTCTTCCTTGTCCAACATCAACTCTTTAGCATATCATATTTTAATGAGTGCTCCCAATCATAAAAGATGTCAATGATAATATATCTATATGTGAAACCTCTCTCTCCTTATTACTTCCTATTAATTGCAACGATGACCAAAGCTATATTTGCCAACTCCCAACAACTTTTTAATCATCATACTCTTTCTATGTGAAGTCATTACTCTCAATAAGATCAATATGAACTCTTTGTTTCTTTTTATTCTTTTCTTTATTCACCCAAGATCATGGCAAAGTAATCAAGCCCTTGACTCAACACTAATCTTTATTATAAATATAGCTCGCGGACTCGATCACATAGAGGGATCATAAAGCAAAACTTCAAAACTAGATCATGCCATGATTTATTCTACTAAATCAAGATACTACTAATAGGATCGAACTAAGAAAAACGGTAAAGATAGGAGTTGTGATGGAGATACGATACCGGGCACCTCCCCCAAGCTTGGCAGTTGCCAAGGGGAGTGCCCATACCCATGTGATTATGTCTCCTTTGTTGTTGGTGAAGAAGGTGGAGGTGTTGTCGATGATGCGGGCTTGTCCTCCACCTTCCATGGCATAGGCTCACCCTCATAGAAGGATGATCGAGTCTCCGGAATCCTCAAATCTGCAACGGAAACAACTCAAAACCAAAAGAGAGGATATTTGCGTGATACGGTCGTCAAAACCTTAGGGAGAATATATAATGAATTTTTACCGACCAAAATACGTATCGTGCAAGAAAAATGGAGTCCGGAGGGCACATGAGGTGCTCACGAGGTAGGGGGGTGCCCGGGGGGTAGGGCGCGCCCTCCACCCTCGTGGAAGCCTCGTGTCCTCCCTGGACTGCTACTTATTTTTCTGTTTTTCTAAATATTCTGAAACGGAGAAATATTGCCTTAGAATTTGTTTTGGAGTCGGTTTACTTACCGTAACACATACCTATTCCTTTTCGGAGTCTGGAACGTTCTAGAAAGTGTCCCTTATGTATTCCTCCGGGGTTACGGTTTCAATAATATTAGTTTCAACATTTATAGGATTACCTGAGATATAGTGTTTGATCCTTTGACCGTTTACCACCTTCGGATTTGTGCCTGCGAAGTTGTTGATTTTTATGGCACCGGAATGATAGACCTCCTCGATAACGTAAGGGCCTTCCCATTTAGAGAGAAGTTCTCCTGCAAAAAATCTTAAACGAGAGTTGTATAGCAATACATAATCACCTACATTGAACTCATGCTTTTGTATCCTTTTGTCATGCCATCTTTTAACTTTTTCTTTAAATAACTTGGCATTTTCATAAGCTTGGGTTCTCCATTCCTCAAGTGAGCTAATATCAAATAACCTCATCTCACTGGCAAGTTTGAAATCATAGTTGAGCTCTTTAATAGCCCAATATGCCTTATGTTCTAGTTCGAGAGGTAAATGACATGCTTTTCCATAAACCATTTTATACGGAGACATACCCATAGGATTCTTATATGCAGTTCTATAGGCCCATAACGCATCATCAAGTTTCTTGGACCAATTCTTTCTAGACCTATTAACAGTCTTTTGCAAAATTAATTTGAGCGCTCTATTACTCAATTCTACTTGACCACTAGATTGTGGGTGATAAGGAGAAGTAATTCTATGATTAACGTCATATTTAGCAAGCATTTTACGGAAAGCACCATGAATAAAGTGTGAACCGCCATTAGTCATTAAATATCTAGGGACTCCAAACCTCGGAAAAATAACTTCCTTAAGCATTTTAATAGAAGTGTTATGATCAGCACTACTAGTTGGAATAGCTTCTACCCACTTAGTAACGTAATCAACAGCAACTAAAATATGTGTATATCCGTTAGAGGCAGGAAAAGGTCCCATATAATCAAAGCCCCAAACATCAAATGGTTCAATAACAAGTGAATAATTCATAGGCATTTCTTGACGTCTACTAATATTACCAATTCTTTGACATTCATCGCAAGACAAAACAAACTTACGGGCATCCTTGAAGAGAGTTGGCCAATAAAAACCGGATTGTAGTACCTTATGTGCAGTTCTATCTCCAGCGTGGTGCCCTCCATAAGCTTCGGAGTGGCACTTGCGTAGGATCTGTTCCTGTGCATGCTCAAGTACACAACGTCTAATAACACCATCTACCCCTTCTTTATAAAGATGTGGGTCATCCCAAAAGTAATGCCTTAAATCATAGAAAAACTTTTTCTTTTGCTGGTATGTGAAACTAGGTGGTATAAATTTAGCAACAATGTAATTAGCATAATCAGCATACCATGGAGTACTACGAGAAGTATTTATGACATTTAATTGTTCATCAGGAAAGCTATCCTCAATAGGTAGTGGGTCATCAAGAACATTCTCTAACCTAGATAAGTTGTCTGCAACGGGGTTCTCAGCTCCTTTTCTATCAACAATATGCAAATCAAATTCTTGCAGCAAGAGAACCCATCTAATAAGTCTAGGTTTAGCATCTTTCTTTTCCATAAGATATTTAATAGCAGCATGATCGGTGTGAATAGTTACTTTAGAATCAACAATATAAGGTCTGAATTTATCACAAGCAAACACAACTGCTAAAAGTTCCTTTTCGGTAGTGGCATAATTTCTTTGAGCATTGTCTAGAGTCTTACTAGCATAATGGATAACATTTAACTTCTTATCAACTCTTTGCCCTAGAACAACACCTACAGCATAATCACTAGCATCACACATAATTTCAAAGGGTAAATTCCAATCAGGTGGCTGAACAATAGGTGCAGAGACTAATGCTTTCTTAAGTATTTCAAATGCTTCTACACAATCATCATCAAAGACAAATGGTACATCTTTTTGTAATAAATTAGTCAGGGGCCGAGAAATTTTCGAGAAGTCCTTAATGAACCTCCTATAAAATCCGGCGTGACCAAGGAAACTTCTTATACCTTTGATGTCCTTGGGACATGGCATCTTTTCAATAGCATCAACCTTGGCTTTATCAACTTCAATACCTCTTTCAGAAACTTTGTGCCCCAAGACAATACCTTCATTAACCATAAAGTGGCACTTTTCCCAATTCAAGACAAGATTAGTTTCTTCACATCTCTGCAAAACTCGATCAAGATTGCTCAAGCAATCGTCAAAAGAGGAACCATAGACGGAAAAGTCGTCCATGAAAACCTCACAAATCTTTTCACAAAAGTCAGAGAATATAGCCATCATGCATCTTTGAAAGGTAGCAGGTGCATTACATAAACCAAAAGGCATACGTCTATAAGCAAAAGTACCAAAAGGGCATGTAAAAGTAGTCTTTGATTGATCTTTAGCCGACACAGGTATTTGAGAGAAACCAGAATAACCATCTAGAAAGCAATAATGTGTATGTTTGCATAATCTTTCTAGCATTTGATCAATAAAAGGTAAGGGGTAATGATCTTTCTTAGTAGCTTTATTTAATTTGCGGAAATCAATTACCATCCTATAACCTGTGATAATTCTTTGCGGGATCAATTCATCTTTATCATTAGGGACAACAGTAATACCTCCCTTCTTAGGGACACAATGGACAGGACTTACCCACTGACTATCAGCAACGGGATAAATTATACCTGCCTCCAAAAGCTTGAGTATTTCTTTTCTTACCACTTCTTTCATTTTAGAATTCAAACGTCGTTGAGGATCACGAACTGGTTTGGCATCCGCTTCCAAATTTATTTTATGCTGACATAGAGTGGGACTAATGCCCTTAAGATCATCAAGAGTATATCCAATAGCGGCACGGTGCTTCTTCAGAGTTTTCAATAATCTTTCTTCTTCCTGCTCTGAAAGGTTAGCACTAATAATAACAGGATATATTTTCTTTTCATCAAGATAAGCATACTTAAGATTATCAGGCAAGGGTTTAAGATCAAACACGGGATCACCCTTGGGTGGAGGAGGATCCCCTAGGATTTCAATAGGCAAATTGTGTTTCAGAATAGGTTCTTGTTTAAAGAATACTTCATCTATTTCCCTTCTTTCATTCATAAACATATCATTTTCATGGTCTAGCAAATAGTGTTCCAAAGGATCACTAGGAGGCACGGCAATAGAAGCAAGACCAATAATTTCATCCTTACTAGGCAATTCTTCCTCACGATGTTGTTTACTAAATTTAGAGAAATTAAACTCATGAACCATATCATCCAAGCCAATTGTAACAACATTCTTTTCGCAGTCTATCTTAGCATTAACAGTATTCAAGAAGGGTCTACCAAATATAATGGGACAAAAGCTATCTTGTGGAGAACCAAGAACAAGAAAATCAGCGGGATATTTGGTTTTCCCACACAAGACTTCAACATCTCTAACAATTCCCATTGCAGATATAGTATCTCTATTGGCAAGTTTAATTGTAACATCAATATCTTCTAACTCAGCAGGTGCGATATCATGCATAATTTCTTTATATAAGTCAATGGGTATAACACTAGCACTAGCACCCATATCACATAAGCCATGATAACAATGATCTCCTATTTTAACAGAAATAACAGGCACGCCTACCACGGGTCTATGTTTATCTCTATCACAGGGTTTAGCAATTCTAGCAGTTTCACCAGAGAATTCAATGACATGCCCATCAATATTATCAGACAAGAGATCTTTAACAATAGCAATATTAGGTTCTACTTTGACTTGCTCAGGAGGTGTATAAGTTCTAGTATTGCTTTTACGAACAACAGTTGAAGCTTTAGCATGATCCTTTACTCTAGCAGGGAAAGGTGGTTTCTCAACATAAGAGGTGGGAACAATAGGATCATTATAAGTGATGGTCTTTTCTTCAACTTTAATAGGTGCAGCTACTTTTACTTCTATGGGAGGATGATATTTAAACCACTTCTCCTTGGGGAGATCAACATAAGTAGCAAAAGATTCACAGAAAGAAGCTACTATCTCAGAGTCAAGTCCATATTTAGTGCTAAACTTACGGAAAATATCAGTGTCCATAAAAGATTTAACACAATCAAACTTAGGTGTCATACCTGACTCCTTACCTTCGTCGAGGTCCCAATCTTCAGAGTTGCGTCTAATTCTATTCAATAAATTCCATCGGAATTCAATAGTCTTCATCATAAAAGAGCCAGCACAAGACGTATCGAGCATGGTTTGATTATTATGAGAAAGCCGAGCATAAAAACTTTGCATAATTATTTCTCTTGGAAGCTCATGATTGGGGCATGAATATAACATTGATTTAAGCCTCCCCCAAGCTTGAGCGATGCTTTCTCCTTCACGAGGCCAAAAATTATATATATAATTGCGATCACGATGAACAAGATGCATAGGGTAATACTTTTCATGAAATTCCAATATCACTCTTTTATTGTTCCATGATCTCGTATCATCACATAGCCTATACCATGTCAATGTGTCTCCCTCCAAAGATAAAGGGAAAGCCTTCTTCTTAACAACATCATCGGGTATACCTGCAAGCTTAAATAATCCACAAATATCATCCACATAGCATAGATGCTCGTCAGGATCCTTTGTTCCATCTCCTGTAAAAGTATTAGCCAGCAGTTTTTCCATAATACCCAAAGGAAATTCAAAAGGAGTTTCATTTTCAATAGGTTCAGCAGGCTGAGGAGCAACTCTTTGCTCTACTGGACGGGGTGAAGATACCCCGAACAAGCCCCTCGGAGATTCACTTTCCATAGTAACAAGTGACAGAAAATTTTAGCACACTATATAAATTTTTCCTTACCAAATTCCACTTACCAAAGGCGCTACACTCCCCGGCAACGGCGCCAGAAAAGAGTCTTTATGACCCACAAGTATAGGGGATATATCGTAGTCCTTTCGATAAGTAAGAGTGTCGAACCCAACGAGGAGAAGAAGGAAATGATAAGCGGTTTTCAGCAAGGTATTCTCTGCAAGTACTGAAATAAGTCGTAACAGATAGTTTTGTGACAAGATAAATTGTAATGAGCAACAAGTAACAAAAGTAAATGAGGTGCAGCAAGGTGGCCCAATCCTTTTTGTAGCAAAGGACAAGCCGGAACAAACTCTTATAATATGAAAAGCGCTCCCGATGACACATGGGAATATCGTCAAGCTTGTTTTCATCACGCTCATATGATTCACGTTCGGTACTTTGATAATTTGATATGTGCGTGGACCGGTGCTTGGGTGCTGTTCTTACTGGAACAAACATCCCAGTTATGATTAACCTCTATTGCAAGCATCTGCAACTACAACAAAAGTATTAAGGTAAACCTAACCATAGCATGAAACATATGGATCCAAATCAGCCCCATACGAAGCAACGCATAAACTAGGGTTTAAGCTTCTGTCACTCTAGTAACCCATCATCTACTTATTACTTCCCAATGCCTTCCTCTAGGCCCAAATAATGGTGAAGTGTTATGTAGTCGATGTTCACATAACACCACTAGAGGTTAGACAACATACATCTCATCAAAATATCGAACGAATAGCAAATTCACATGACTACTAATAGCAAGACTTCTCCCGCGTCCTCAGGAACAAACGTAACTACTCACAAAGCATATTCATGTTCATAATCAGAGGGGTAATAATATGCATAAAGGATCTGAACATATAATCTTCCACCAAATAAACCAACTAGCATCAACTACAAGGAGTAATCAACATTACTAGCAACCTACTAGCACCAATCCCGGACTTGGAGACAAGAATTGGATACAAGAGATGAACTAGGGTTTGGATATGAGATGGTGCTGATGAAGATGTTGATGGAGATTGCCCTCTCCCGATGAGAGGAGCGTTGGTGATGATGATGGCAATGATTTCCCCCTCCCGGAGGGAAGTTTTCCCGGCAGAACAGCTCTGCCGGAGCCCTAGATTGGTTCCGCCAAGGTTCCGCCTCATGGCGGTGGAGTCTCGTCCCGTAAGGTTGCTTCTGATTTTTTTCTCATCGAAAGAGCTCATATAGGAGAAGATGGGCATCGGAGAGCCACAAGGGGGCCCACGAGGTAGGGGGGCGCGCCCCCCACCCTCGTGAGCAGGGTGTGGGCCCCCTGGCCTTCATCTTTGGCGACGATTTTTCTTTATTTATTTTAAGATATTCCGTGGAGTTTCAGGACTTTTGGAGTTGTACAGAATAGGTTTCCAATATTTCTCCTTTTCCAGCCAGAATTCCAGTTGCCGGCATTCCCCCTCTTCATGGTAAACCTTGTAAAATAAGAGAGAATAGCCATAAGTATTATGACATAATGTGAAATAACAGCCCATAATGCGATAAATATCGATATAAAAGCATGATGCAAAATGGACGTATCAGTGCTTGACTTCGAATCTGAAGACATCGACGGTATGGACGAAAATAACAGGAGCCACCGCTCACCGGGCGGTGGACAGCCACCTCCTCATACGATATATATATGGTAGACACTCCAAAGAAAACAAATGGCGATGAGGCAACGGATGATAACCCCTCAGAAAGAAAAACAAAGCATGGGCGTCGTCGGCGCCGCTCCAAGCCCCGCCACAGCAATACTGGCCCCAGAGACGAAAATAATCCGGATGGCGCCGAAGAAGAATATGACCCTGACCAGCCCGCCTTCGAGCAGGCCGAACAGGAAGATGAGCAGGTCAACCCAGAAGAACAGGCGACAGACGTATACCCGGAGGAGGACAACTACATGCCCCCCTCCAAAGACAAGATTAGCCTCGGCGACGATGAATTCGGCGTGCCTGAGGATCCCGTGGAGCAGGAGCGCTTCAAGCGTAGGCTTATAGCCACTGCGAAGAGCCTGAAGAAGAAGAAGCAGCAACTCCAAGCTGATCAAGATCTGCTCACAAATAGATGGACTGAAGTCCTGGTAGCCGAGGAATACGGACTCGAACGCCAAACGGCTGACCGGCCACCCCGTGGCCGGGATAAAACAGGATATCAGCCCGGATACCAGCCTGCACCCCCACGCCGATACACTACGGCTCATGGTAACAGGCAAGACTTGCAAGATATTCTGGAAAATAAAGCAGGACAGCCAAGATCGATTTACGGATCACGGGGGCACGCCCCAGCGCGCGACGATGACCGTCGCGTCGGATACACCATCAACAAGTCCGGCCGGGCCGAACACAGCAACCCAAACCAATCCGACATGCGTAGCCACATAGCCCGGCATAGAGGCGCCGCACACCCCCTCTGGTTCACTGACCAAGTAATGGATCATGAATTCCCAGAAGGGTTCAAACCCGTAAACATCGAATCGTACGATGGCACAATAGACCCCGTAGTATGGATCGAAGATTTCCTTCTCCACATTCACATGGCCTGCGGAGATGATCTACACGCCATCAAGTATCTTCCCCTTAAGCTCAAAGGACCTACCCGACACTGGTTAAACAGCCTGCCAGCAAATTCCATTGGCAGTTGGGAAAACCTAGAAGATGCATTCCTTGATAACTTCGAGGGCACATATGTGCGACCACCAGATGCCGATGACCTGAGCCACATTACTCTATAGCCCGAAGAGTCAACTCGGAAATTCTGGACTCAGTTCCTTACTAAAAAGAACCAAATAGTCGACTGTCCGAACGCCGAAGCCCTGGCGGCTTTCAAGCATAATATCCGTGACGAGTGGCTCGCCCGACACCTCGGACAAGAAAAGCCCAAGTCTATAGCAGCTCTCGCGGCCCTAATGACCCGCTTTTGCGCGGGTGAGGATAGCTGGTTGCCCCGCAGCGGCACCACGCCACATTCCGGCACTTCAGACAGCCGCGATGCTAACGGCAAGCCACGGCCTAACAGGCATAAGAGACGGAGCAATGGCGACAGCACTGAAGACACGATGGTCAACGCCGGATTCAGCGGATCTAAGTCCGGTCAGCGGAAAAAGCCGTTCAAAAGAAATAATCAGGGACTGTCTAGCCTGGACCGCATACTGGAGCGCTCGTGCCAAATCCATGGCACCCCGGACAAGCCAGCCAACCACACTAATAGATACTGCTGGATGTTCAAACAGGCCGGTAAGATAAACACCGAAAACAAGGACAAGGGGCTGCACAGCGACAATGACGAAGAGACCCGGCGTCCGAACATAGGGGGACAAAAGAAATCCCCCCCCCCAGGTGAAAACGGTCAACATGATCTACGCCACCCATATCCCCAAGCTGAAACGGAAGCGAGCACTACGGGACGTCTATGCAATGGAGCCACTCGCCCCCAAATTCAACCCATGGTCAGCGTGTCCGATCACCTTTGATCATAGAGATCATCCTACCAGCATACGCCATGGCGGCTCGGCCGCATTGGTCTTAGACCCAATCATTGACGGATTCCACCTCACGCGAGTCCTTATGGACGGCGGCAGCAGACTGAACCTGCTTTACCAGGACACAGTGTGCAAGATGGGCATTGACCCTTCAAGGATCAAGCCCACCAAAACAACCTTTAAAGGTGTAATTCTTGGGGTAGAGGCACGCTGTACGGGCTCTATAACACTGGAAGTGGTCTTCGGATCCCCGGATAACCTCCGAAGCGAAGAGTTAATCTTCGACATCGTCCCTTTCCGCAGTGGCTACCATGCACTGCTCGGACGAATCGCATTTGCTAGATTCAATGCGGTACCACATTATGCATACCTTAAGCTCAAGATGCCAGGACCGTGCGGGGTCATCACTGTCAATAGAAATATGGACCGCTCACTTCGAACAAAAGATCATACGACAGCCCTCGCGGCAGAATACAATGCGCCCTACTTCGACAAACCAATCCAGCGACAACCTCGAGCATAGTCAAGCGAGTCCGGAGTACCCCGCAACAGGATCATCAGGAACGCCAAGAGCGTTATTAGTAGTCTGGCCTCTGCTCAAGCCCCTTCAAAGCAGCATTCGTGCCACGCGTACACAATTACGCACTCAAGATACCATGGGCATAGGCGGAGGCGTATCAACGACTCAGACGATAGTACGGCTAACCGCCAAATACCTTCATACCCTTCCCCTCTTACATTTCAGGACACCGCATTAGTGCAGCATCCTCAGAAGAGCCGAATTGCCGGACTCATATGGAAGAGACATCCAAGGAGGCAACAGACGTTGTGCGCAGAAGGAAATACCCAGGTGGAATCTATTTACGATCATTATACCTGCTTCATCTATCTGTACACACCCTGCCTCTGGATAGAACATGTCAAATAGTCCTATTTTTATCTCTGCTTAATGCATCCATTGTAACATACGCTTAGACGTATTTTTCGTCAATTGGAGATTATATATAGCGTCAGCTTATTATCCTTATTTGAGTATTTTTCTCTTATAAATGTTTATTTGGTATTGCATCCATACACCTTGGTACGGCCAGTTTGCCAGGGGCTTCTGATGGCGCCCCGAAGTATGGCAAATAAAAGTCCGAACACTTTAAACAGTGCGGCACCCCGAACTTATAGCATTATATGCATCAGCTCTGAATCATGTCTTTGGTCTACAGTTGGGATAGCGCGGCTCCCTTGTTTTGGTGCCTTCCATTCCGTTATATCGACTAAGGTAGCGCAGGGAGAACTACTGCGATTGTGTCCCGGTTCTTCCGAATGAGCACCTTAGTAAAGAAAGCCGAAAACTGACCGACATGATGTGGCGAGAGCTGGTCGCTATTCTAGAGGTCTTAAAATCCTTAAAGATTTTCCGCTTTAGGCGATATATCGGCTTCGTCCGATCTAGGCGTGTATAGCGCCCCGATTCGGTCTTCCGGATTCCAGGGGCTTCGCCAAAATTTAAAATTGTAGACTTCTATGGCTAAGTGAAAGTTATCAAGCCGCATAGTCCGATTGCCTTGTTCGCTGCGCCGGACACCTCCTTAAAGGACCAAACATTTGGATAAAGAGTGTCCGGGTTTTCCATGAACACCCCAGTACTAGTTACGCGGGGGAGGAAGCCGACGACTGGCCTACTTTCAGAATTTTATAAACAGCTGCATAGAAGGTAATATTTTAAATAGCAAAAGAGCTTCATAGCGCAAGTAACTTCGTCCTTAAAAATACAAATATGACAGAAGCGAATTCATTCAAAAATGGTGTCCTTGGTACATTCATCAGCGACGAGACAAGCACCCTTCATAACACCATCATAGTATAGCTTGGGATGGCGATGCGTCTTGCCCTCCGGTGGCCCGCCCTTGACCAGCTTCTCCACATACAGCTTGCCCCAATGCACCTTGACGCGGGCAAGGGCCCGGCGGGCACCCTCGATGCACACGGATCACTCGATCACTTCAAGCCACGGGCAGGCATCCACCATCCGCTTGATCAGACCGAAGTAGCTACTATGCATGAGCTCACCAGGCCACATCCGGACTATGAAACCTTTCATAGCCAGTTCGACCGCCGTGTGGAGTTCGACCAACTGCTTCAGTTGGTCACTCAGAGGCATCGGGTGTTCAGCCCCAGCATACTGGGACCAGAATAGCTTCTCCATTGAGTTCCCCTCCTGGGCACGGTAGAACTCCACAACATCTGATACGCTGCATGGCAGATCTGCGAACGCCCCTGGAGAGCTCCGAATTCGAGTAAGTAAAAGATACGCCTCCTCCACATGTTTGCTTTGCATAAAGAACTTCTTACCCGCTACTATCTTCTTAGCCTCATGGATCTCCTGTTGTGCTTTCTCGGCTTCGGCCTTGGCGTCCTTCAAATTCACAAGGGCCTTCGCAAGCTCGACCTCTTTCGCCTTCAGATCATGCTCCACGAACTCGCATTTCTTGCCGAGGTCCAGGAGCTCTTGCTGTACCTCACCTACCCTAGCGCTTTGCTTTTTACGCTCCTTACACTCTGAGGCCGCCTTTTCTTCGGCCTCGGGTAGCGCCTTCTTCAGGGACGCCACTTCGGTGGTGGACCCTGTTACACAGTCACGACACTTAGGCGTTAGAGTCGTCAATTCTTAGTATCCTCACATGCATAAGAGAGGGAATCACTTACCCTTGTTCTATTCGAGCTGCCTCTTCGTGAGGTCTAGCTCTCCTTGCGCCTGCTCCAGGTCCCGTTTCAGTTCGGCAACCTCGGCAGTACGGGCAGCAGCAGCAAGCAGCACAACTTGCTTATTCACAACATTACTTATCATTAAACTCCTGCCAATTATCATTGACCCTACGTTTGGCTTTTCCTTCCGAACGCCAAATAGAGTATCACGGGCTACTACCTATCAGGTGGTAATTTTGCACATATTTATTACTTACCTCAAAGCCTATCAGGAGGCTGGTGCACGCTTCGGTTAGTCCGCTTTTGGCGGACAAAACCTTTCGAATCACCGTACTCATGAGAGTACGGTGCTCTTCATCTATGGAAGCGCCGCGAAGCGCTTCTAGCAGACAGTCTGGCGCCTCAGGCGCGACGGAAGTCCTCGATACAGACGGCTTGCCGTCCGTAATGAGGGGTCGCCCGCCTAAGTTTGGAACCATCGAAGGTTCCGGAATTATGTGCGGCTGAGAGCCCGACTGGCCGTGGGTCTCGTCGACACGATCCGCGGGGATCTTGAACCCCGCGTGTCCGACGTCTGGGACCCCGCCTCGGGGCATCTCTAGAGTCACCTACCCCCGCTCTGGGAGCCTTTGGGACAGCACCTCCGTGTCGTCCGCGGGTTGAGGAGTAGTGGTCGTCTTAAGCAAATTCATCTCCGAATTGCTCAGGGGCCCAGAGGAGGATACCTCGGGGTGATCCCTGGCCGGACTGCACATATGTTTGGCGTTATAAATACAAAAACTATGAAGTGAAGTCATGATAGAATGCAGACACTTACGATCGCGCTAGGGGCTTCCCCCTGGGCAGCCACCCCTCCTCGCTGAGAGCGGTCGTGGCGGAGTAGTCCGGAAGGGGCCCCTTCCCCTTCTTGGACGCCCCGGCATCCCCTCCTGGGGCGGCTTTTCTCTTCTTCTCCCCTCCCAGTGAGGGGAGGTAGGATCTCTTCCTGATTCCCCCCGCCTCCGCGAGAGGAATCCGACTCGTCATCATCGGAAGACAGGGGAATGACGGCCCTGCACCGAGGACCTTTTCCGGCCCCCCGGTCCGCTTCCGCGGGCCCCTCATCCTCTCCGGATGGGGCGTCTTCTTCTTCTTCCTCCTCCCCTTCGTGGGAGGAGTCCACTGTCGGAGTAATTGACCACGAGTACCCCGAAGACGGCAAGACGATATTTCAAGACATCGGGGCTAGCAAAGCCCTTTAGTCCGACTACCCGGCCGCTCCTGCCGGCTCCCCGTCTGACTGCTCTGTCTGGCTGGCTGCCGGCTGCCGACTGCTCCAACCAGCTGGCTGCCGACTGTGCCAACCAGCCGGCTGCTGACTGCAGCCCGAAGCGACACCGACAAGACCCCAACGTGGCGGCCATACCGCGAATGAGACGGCTGTACCTCGATGCCATCATGTATAGTGTCACTTGTCCCCTGACACTATTTATGAAGTGACCCAGGGGACAAGCATGACATGCACCATGCCTTACCCATGCCCACCACATAGCTTACTCTCTAAGCTAGCTATGCCTATATATATGGGCACACATCCATCCATCCAGAGAGGAAGAGACTCACATGCACTCACGCATGAGCACCATATGCTCACGGCCATGAGCATGGCCGACCACTAGAACATGCCACATACATGCATATACGATGCCAGATGCCTATGGCACTCACCTTAGATACAGCTCCAGGAGCACTCTGTGCCAGATATACCAGATACACTCAGACATGCAGCAGTGGGAGTATTATCTCTTCAGAGAGCTCCGAAGCTGGGTAAACCACCGCGTGCTACTCGCATACCCGCTCCCGGTCCTATCAGCAGCAGTCTTACCCTCACACTAAGCCCTTGTGGCATATGTCGTCTTGCAACACCCCCCGTGAGAATACCACGACATTTGGCGCCCACCGTGGTGTGGTACTACTATTATGCTACCACGCTGCTGGTGGCTTCGCTGTCCGGGCAGGACCATCTTCGTCTTCTCTGCCGCGGCGTCGCGCCGTCTCTCTGGTAGCGCTCGGGGGCTCGACTTCGACCCGCCCCCGGAGCGGCTGTGCGGGACGGCGCACCCTCGTCGTCAGCCTCGCCCTCTTCGTCACCACCGTTGCGACGCCGGCTATCCGTCCACGCGCGCGCCGCGCGTGGGGCCTCGTTTCGGTCGACCGTGGCCATCCAACGCCGCTTGCTTTTGCTTCCCCCCGTGTTGCGCCTTGCTTTGGCCGACACACGAGCGCTTTCGCTCCTTCATATTTCGCCTATACAAGCTAGCTTGATGCATGTCAAACAATGGTCAAACCACAGTCATACACTACCCGTACATTGGTTAGATGCAAAACATACATCATCCAGACACAAGTGTGTTAGCCGCAAGCTCATACGTTGCTGCCGTCATGCACACACGCCCGCTTCCTCCCGCGCGACGCCCTGCCATGGCTGCATCTCGCCCTCGAGCGCCTCTCTCCATGCGCCCGCGGCTCGAGGCCGTCCTCCAGGCCCGGGTCCTCCCCCGCGGGTCGACGGGCGCGGCCCGGCCACAGTCTCCGGACGCCAAACCGAGCAGTTGGCCGCCCTCCAACGCCCCTCGCCCCCCCGTGCGCCGTCTGGAGGAGACCCCGCGCTGGCCGGCCTCACGCACTCGCCGCGTCGGCTCCTCTGCGGCCGCGCTCGCCTGTCGGCTCGCTGCTCAGGCCGGCTGCCGCCTCGCCTTTGTCCCCTCCCGTGCGGCGCTCTCCTCCCCGGCCTCCAGCATCGGCTCCGACCCGGCGCCTCCGTTCAAGCGCGCCTGGCCGCCTCTGCCCCGCTCGCCTAGCCGCCTCCAGGGCCCCGCGGCCTCGCCCGGCCTCCCCTTGCCGCCCCGCTGGACTCCAGAGCTCCTCCGCCAACTCACCGCCCCGAGCGCCGGCTCCGCCCGGCCGGCTTTGCCCGAGTCCTCGTGCTCCTCGCCGGCTCGCCACTCCGGCCTGCTGCATCTCTGGCTCGCGGATCCGCCTCCCGGCCCACCGTCTCCGCCGCCACGCCGGGTCCCTGCACCCCGGCCGTCGTCTCTGCCGGCCTATGTCGGCTCCCCGTGTCGGTCGGCCTCCCCGCTCCAGCCGGCCTCCTGCGTTGGCCGGCTCCGCCCAGCGACCCGGCCTGCCGCCTGCCAGCCCCGCTGCCGCGCCACAACCCGGACGCTGGCTGCCCTGCTCCCGGACTCCGACTGCTCCGCTCCGTCTCCCCACGGCCGTCTCCGTGTGCTGCCCGTTCTAGGCCGCCTGCAGGCTTCGCGTGGGCCGGCTCCCCCGCAACTCGGCCGGCCCTCCGCATGTGTTAGACAAAATAGGGTTTGGAACAATGCTCGATACCCTTGGTGGGTACGGCTGTCATATATTTATAAGAGGGAACCGTACAAATACAGGTTATGTTACAACACGTATATCTAATATATACTTAGTCTAACACCCTCCCTCAATCTTAACTATGTCCTGAAACACTCAGAAGGTTAAGATTGCGACGACATCCTTCAAAAGAAGGCAAGGGCAAGGGTTTAGTGAAAATATCAGCAAGCTGATCCTTAGAAGAAACAAACTTAATCTGAAGGAGCTTCTGAGCAACACGTTCCCTCACAAAATGATAGTCGACTTCGATGTGCTTCGTTCGGGCATGAAATACTGGATTGGATGAAAGGTATGTGGCACCGATGTTATCACACCAAAGAACAGGCGGCTGAGTTGGGGAGACCTTCAACTCTCGAAGCAACGACTGCACCCACATGATCTCAGCTGTGGCATTAGCAATAGCTTTGTACTCAGCTTCGGTACTACTCCGAGATACCGTAGCTTGCTTGCGAGCTTGCCAGGCGATCAAGTTAGGCCCAAAGAACACAGCATGTCCCCCCCGTGGATCGCCGATCATCAGGACTACCAGCCCAATCGGCATCAGAAAATGCTGAGATCAGTCCAGAACGTGCAGGCTGAAGATGGAGACCATATGAACCAGTGTGACGAACATAGCGTAAGATACGCTTAACAGCTGACCAGTGAGAATCACGTGGTGCATGAAGATACTGGCACACACGGTTAACTGCAAATGATATGTCTGGTCGAGTAATGAGCAAGTACTGCAGTCCACCCACAATGCTGCGGTACTCAGTGGCATCCTCGGGAGAGAGCAAGTCGCCAGCAAGAGCTGTCAGTTTGTCTGTGGTAGACATGGGAGTCGTAGCAGACTTGCACTGCAACATACCTGCACGACGCAGCAGATCCTGAGAGTACTTCTTCTGAGTAAGAGTCAAGCCACTATCAGAATGAAGAACCTCGAGGCCCAGAAAATAATGCAGTCTCCCAAGATCTTTAACAGCAAACTCAGCACCAAGAGAAGACACAAGCCGATCCGTAGCAGAAGCAGACGAACTGACAAGGATGATGTCATCAACATAGACCAGAATGTACATAGTCACCTCAGGTCGCTGAAGAATAAACAGAGACGTGTCTGCTGTAGAAGGAACAAACCCATGTGCACGAAGAGCAGCGCCAAGACGGGCATGCCACGCACGCGGGGCCTGCTTCAAACCATAGAGAGCTTTGACAAGGCGACACAAATGATGTGGCTGAGCCGGATCAACAAAACCTGGCGGCTGACGCATATAAACCTCTTCTTCCAGAACTCCATGGAGAAAGGCATTCTGAACGTCAAGCTGTCGAAGCGACCATCCGCGAGTAACAGCCAAAGAGAGAAGAACACGGATAGTAGTTGGTTTAATAACAGGACTGAATGTGTCTTCGTAATCAATACCGTACCGTTGTTTGAATCCCTTGGCAACCAGGCGTGCCTTGTACCTCTCAATGGAGCCATCAGCATGTTTCTTCACCTTGAATACCCATTTAGAGTCAATGATATTGACACCAGATGGAGGTGGAACAAGACGCCAAGTGTTGTTTCTTTGAAGAGCATGAATCTCCTGCTCCATCGCAGCACGCCAATGTGGGATGCCAAGCGCTGCTCGAAAATGTCGTGGTTCAGCCGTAGGGTCAGCCTCAGCATGCGCCACACAAGCCGCAAGCCACGCGACAGTGCCGTCAGTGCGCTTCTTTGGTTGGAAGATGCCACTTTTGCTGCGAGTATGGGGACGCAGGACGACAGGCGGAGATGGCGCTGGAGCTGCCACACCAGAGGAGCCACTGTCCATCAGCGGCGAGGAGGACGTGCCGGCGGGCGAGTCCGGTGGCACGGTCAGGGTCGGCGAAGACAGACCGGGCGTGACCAGCGTTGACGGACCAGGCGACGAAGACTCAGTGACCTGCGAGGCCGCCGGCTCAGGGGATAGCGCCGCGGGTCCAGCCGGCTCGGCCGACAACTCCGCAGGTTCGGCCAGCCCAGGCGACAGCGAGGCCGCTGGCCAAGACGACTCGGGCACCCCGTCGGATCCACGTGCATGGGGCATGCACGCGTGATCGACGTCGGGGTCAGGCGGAGTAGTGGCGGGGGCAGCCTCGTCGAGCGCCTCGCCTGGCGTAGCAGCAGCAATTGTGGCCGTATCATCATCCAGAAGCTCAAGTCGAGCGCCTCGTCCAGTCCCTGCACCATGGTTAGGCAACAATAGAGGAGAATATGCAGCATCCACAAATTGATCAGGCAAAACTGGAAAAGAGTGCAACTCGGTGACGGGAGTATCGGTTGGTGATGTGAGTGTGGAAAACGGGAAGACAGTCTCATCGAACACAACATCACGAGAAATGTAAACACGATTTGTCGGAATGTGAAGACACTTGTAACCTTTGTGGAGAGGACTGTATCCAAGAAACACACATTGTTTGGATCGATACTCAAGTTTATGCTTATTGTACGGACGAAGATGCGGCCAACACGCACAGCCGAACACTTTGAGTAGGGAGTAATCTGGAGTTTCATTAAGCAACACTTCTAGCGGAGACTTCATGTGAAGACGTCGTGTGGGAATCCTGTTTATCAAAAAACAGGCAGTAACAAAAGCATCGCTCCAGAACCGAAACGGGACAGAGGCATGTGCAAGAAGTGTCAGGCCAGTTTCAACTATGTGACGGTGCTTGCGCTCAGCTGCACCGTTCTGCTGATGTGTATGAGGACAAGACACATGGTGTGAGATGCCAAGCTTCTGAAAGAAGGTGTTAAGGTTACGATACTCACCCCCCCAGTCTGACTGAACATGGATAATTTTGTGCTTAAGCAATCGTTCAACATGTGCTTGAAATTGCATAAAGACATGAAACACATCAGATTTGCGCTTAATAAGATAGATCCAAGTAAAGCGACTGAAAGCATCGATGAAACTGACATAATAGTTGTGACCACTAACAGAAGTTTGGGCATAGCCCCACACGTCTGAAAACACAAGTTCAAGAGGAGCCGTGACAACACGACTTGATACAGAAAAAGGCAACTGATGACTCTTGCCTTGTTGACAGGCATCACACACTAGAAACTCCTTATTACTCGACTCAACAGGAAGACGATGACGACGAAGCACATGGCGCACAATGGGAGTAGCAGGGTGGCCAAGGCGAGAGTGCCACTGCGACGATGACACCCGAACACCACTGAAAACTTGAGAGACTTGTGGCACATCAAGCGCATATAAGCCGTCGCGAGCTCGACCACTAAGAAGAACGTCCCTCGTGTCCCGATCCTTAACAAAAAAATGGAAAGGGTGAAACTCAACAAACACATTGTTGTCACGAGTTAATTTAGGAACCGAGAGTAAACTACGTGTGACTGAAGGAACACGAAGGACATCAAGCAGACGCAAGGTTTTAGTGGTACGTGAAAGGAGAGATGCCTGACCAACATGTGAGATGGGCATACCTGATCCATTGGCCGTGCGGACCTGATCGTGACCGGTGTAGGGCTGGCGAGTGGCCAGCTTGTCAAGCTGGCTCGTCAAATGGTCCGTAGCGCCCGTGTCCATGTACCAGGCAGGATCCACCGAGTATGAAGGAGTGAACCCGGGATCCGGTGTAGCGAGAGCAGCTTGCTTCTCATTGCCCTTCCCATTGTTTCCAATGCCAAGAAAATCTCGTTTAAAGCGACGATGGCAGCGAGACGCCAAGTGCCCCTCAATGCCGCAGAGTTGACACTCAACCCCACCACCACATGCCTCGCAGTGGAGCCGCTTGCGGCCACCCGTCTGAGGTGGAGCGGGCGGACGGGGCTGGTTGCCCGAGGTCGGCGGCGCTTTCTGCTTGGCACCGCGGGCGCCCCCGCGGAGAGCAGCGTTCGCAGAAGGACCCTCCGTGTAGACGCCAACGGAGCGGCGAGCAGCGAGCCTCTGTTCGGTGTTGAGGAGGCGTGCGTAGAGATCGCGAGGCGGCATCGGCGTGTCACGTCCATTGATATTTTCAACAAGAGAATCATAGTCCTCATCAAGCCCATTGAGAATGAACGAAGTAAACTCCTCGTCACGGAGAGGCTTCCCAATAGACGACAGTGTATCAGCCAAACTTTTGACCTTGTTGAAGAAGGCCGTGACGGAGAGATCATTTTTCTTGACCTCACCCAGCTGGTTGCGAATGGCAGAGGAACGGGCTAGCGACTGCGAGGAGAAGCTGGAGTCGAGCGTGGCCCATGCGTCCCTCGACGTTGCGGCAAAGACCACCATGCCGGCCACGGAGGGAGTGAGCGAGGACTGAATGGCACCCAAAATAGCTTGATCCTGAGCGATCCACCGACGATGAGCAGGGTTGGACACCATGACGGAGCCACCAGCGGCCGAGGGCACCGGAACCATGGCCGGGGGACACGGCAGCGTACCGTCGACATACCCCTCAAGGTAGTGACTACGCATCAGCGGCAACACCTGAGCGCGCCACAGGAGGTAGTTGTCGGCAGAGAGCTTCACCGTTACCAGATGAGCAAAGTGGAACGGTCCTGGTTCAGCCACCGGTGCGGAGAGCTGCGAGTCATATGTCGGAGGAGCACTGTATGGAATCAGCGCATCGGCCGACGGAGGCGCACGGTAGTGTTGGTGATGACCGTAGGGCGCCGTGGGAGATACGCCGTAGGGCTGCAGGGGCAGCGCGGTGTACGGCGCAGGGACGGCGTAGGGCGCGCCATACGGCGCCTCGTAGGACACCGCGGAGGACGGAGCATACTGCGCTGGCGACGGCGCAACGTACGGCGCGGGATACGGCCCCCCGTAGGGTACCTGGATGGGGGCACCATGAGGGCCTAAAGCCGGCGGCAGATCACGAGACGGAGTCCCGCCGTAGGGCAGCGACGCAGCCGTGTTGTAGAAATTCTGCGGCAGAGACGCATCACGAGAAATCAATCCATCACGGGGCTGCACACGGGAGTTCAATCCATCACGGGGCTGCACATGGGAGTTCAATCCATCACGGGGTAGTTGTGCGGAGGCAACGTAGGAGTTTGGCTCCAGAGATGCATCATGGGCGAGCGATGGATGCATCGCGGGCGATCGGGGCGCTGGTGGACGCGAGCCCGATGCAGCCGGACGGGCCCAGGCGAGCCGCGTGGAGGCCATGAAAGGCGATTCCATCGCCAGGGTTGACGGAGGCGGCACGGCGGCGGAGGCCGACGCGGCGGCGGCAGAGGAGGCGGAAGCACGGCGCGGATCGAACGCGTCGTCTGATACCATGTTAGACAAAATAGGGTTTGGAACAATGCTCGATACCCTTGGTGGGTACGGCTGTCATATATTTATAAGAGGGAACCGTACAAATACAGGTTATGTTACAACACGTATATCTAATATATACTTAGTCTAACAGCATGTCGGCTCCAGCGCGCCAGGCTGCCTGCCGGTTCCCGCCACTCGGCCGGCCCTCCGCCTGCCGACTCCAGCACAACCGGCCGCCTGCCGACTTTGCGTGTCCCCGCCGGCTCCCCCGACCGCTGTGGCCGGCTGCCAGTGAAAAAGGGCGAGGCGTGGTCCGGTTGGAGAAAGAGAAAAGAAAAAAGAAGGTCGGGTTGCCTGCGTGGAGTCGGACTGAAAAAAAAGAGACCGTTCTAGTGCTTGCAGACGGCAGAAAGAGAAGAAGAAAGACGGGCCGGCTACCCCACTGGCCGCCTGGAAAGAGGTGGCCGGGTGCTGAAAAAAAGGGGAGAGAAGCGGGGGCCGGCTGCTCGCATAGAGCCGGCTGGAAAATCAGTGGCCGAGTGCCAAGCCAAAAAAAAGAGAAAAAAAGAAGAGGCATCCAGCCGGCTGCTCGTGCGGAAGAAGGGTCGACTGCCCATCCGACATTGAGAGAAAAAGAAATGTGGCCGACTGCTCAAGTCGACTTAGAAAAAAAATGTATCCGAAGAAAAAATGTCCGCCTGCTTCACCACTCGGACGGCTAGACGCGACCCGGCCTGCCTGCCAGCTTCAACGGCTGGCCGGCAAGAGCGCCGGCTCGGCCACGTCCCGCTCGCCCCCTGGCCGGTCAAGCCAGACCGGCTAGACCCCCCTCGAGTGCTCGGAGGCTCGAGGGCTGCACCCAACGGGTGCGCTGACGCGCCCCCACGCAGAAGAAGACAAAGTAGTTGCCCGGAGATCCGGCCCGACTGCTCAACAGTCGGCCCAGATCTCGGGGGCTACACCTAGCGGGTGCGCTGACGCACCCCCATGAAGAAGAAGACAAAGTAGTTGCCGGGATATCCGGCCCGACTGCTCAGCAGTCGGCCCAGATCTCGGGGGCTACACCCAGCGGGTGCGCTGACGCGCCCCCGCGAGAAATAACACAAAGTAGTTGCCGGGAGATCCGGCCCGACTGCTCAGCAGTCGGCCCGAATCTTGGGGGCTACACCCAGTGGGTGCGCTGACGCGCCCCCGCGAAGAAGAAGACAAAGTGGTCGCTGGGAGATCTGGCCCGACTGCTCAGCAGTCGGCCTGAAACTTGGGGGCTACACCCAGTGTGTGCGCTGGCGCGCCCCCATGGAAGATTGCAAGAAGCAAAAACAAGAAGAGTTTGTCTGGCTGCAGCAGCCGGCAGAAGAGAAAAAGAAGAAAAAGGGCATTACAAGACGCCTCGCCGCCTGGCTGGTCGAGCCTGACCAGCCGGGACCCCCCTTCGAGCTCCCGGAGGATCAAAGACTACACCCAGCGGGTGCGCCGGCACGCTTCGCGAGTGCCGAGTCGCACCGGCTGTCTTCGACGACCGCGACTACACGAAAATCAATGTGAGCTCCTCACCCACATATTTTTGCACTGCGAGAGAACGGATAACCCCGAGCGATGCTCGGGTCTATCTCCACATTTTATTACAGTTGCATCACTGTTTGCCCCAGCGCCAGCCAGAGTTGGCCCGGGGGCTGGCCGCTTGGCCTGAGACGTTAGTTCCCGCAGACGGCTTAGTAGCGTGCGCAGTACCAAAGGCCCACTCTTAGTCACAGACCGTAGAGCGGCTGTCCGGCTAGCAAGAGTGGACGCTGGAGGCCACCCACGTGAAAAACGTCCGGGAAGAAAAACGGTTCGGGCGACCCGACCGTTTCCTTTACAAGTATCTACTCGGCTGAATCTACTCCCAGACTCTGAGTACTGTACACTCCACTCCGCGGCCCACTCTCAGCCACAGACCGCAGAGCGGCTGTCCGGCTAGCGAGAGCACAAGCCAAAGAGTGGAGGGAAAATGAAAAAGATTGAAGGGGGCTCGGACGAAACCGAGTCGGAACCCTCCGCATAAAACTTGCAATGCTAAAAGAAAACATTTGATATATCTGCATGGACTAACTTTGTCTTTTTTCATGATCATTTCCATGAACACTCACTAAAAAACCTCCGCCCAACTTTGCCAAGTTGCCCGGAGGCCTGGGGGCTACTGTCGGAGTAATTGACCACGGGTACCCCGAAGACGGCAAGACGATATTTCAAGACATCGGGGCTAGCAAAGCCCCTCAGTCCGACTGCCCGGCCGCTCCTGCCGGCTCCCCGTCCGACTGCTCTGTCCAGCCAGCTGCCGACTGCCGACTGCTCCAACCAGACGGCTGCCGACTGTGCCAACCAACCGGCTGCTGACTGCAGCCCGAAGCGACACCGACAAGACCCCGACGTGGCGGCCATACCGCGAATGAGACGGCTGTACCTCGATGCCATCATGTATAGTGTCACTTGTCCCCTGGCACTATTTATGAAGTGACCCAGGGGACAAGCATGACATGCACCATGCCTTACCCATGCCCACCACATAGCTTACTCTCTAAGCTAGCTATGCCTATATATATGGGCACACATCCATCCATCCAGAGAGGAAGAGACTCACATGCACTCACGCATGAGCACCATATGCTCACGGCCATGAGCATGGCCGACCACTAGAACATGCCACATACATGCATATACGATGCCAGATGCCTATGGCACTGACCTCAGATATAACTCCAGGAGCACTCTGTACCAGATATACCAGATACACTCAAACATGCAGCAGTAGGAGTATTATCTCTTCGGAGAGCTCCGAAGCTGGGTAAACCACCGCGTGCTACTCGCATACCCGCTCCCGGTCCTATCAGCAGCAGTCTTACCCTCACACTAAGCCCTTGTGGCATATGTCGTCTTGCAACACCCCCCATGAGAATACCACGACATCCGCCTTGTCGTCTTCGGACGAGGCTTCTGGCACGACCTTACGACGGAGACCCTTTCGGATCCCCGGGGCCTTCTTCTCGGCCTTCTTCTCCGGCACCTTGTACGGTGCCGGGGCCAGCATCTCCGTCAGGAGAGCATCCGCTGGGCCTTCTGGCAGCGGAGCCGGACAGTAGACCTGCTCCGCTGTCTCCACATAGTCCTGAAGCAAATATACACAACTACTTAAGGCACTCCCATGAATATATTGGGGAGAACTGGGTCCGGAGTCAGTCCAAGAACTCACCGGCCTAGGAGCTCGCGCGGCATGAAGCCCGCGGTCCTCGGATGTTGGAGGAGGTGCTTCGGAGGCCTTGAACAGCACGTTCCATGCGCCTTTGTGCGTCATGTTGTAGAGCTTCTGGAGCGTCCGGTGTTCGGTTGGGATGAACTCCCACAAATTGACCGCCCGCCTCTGGCAGGGCAGGATCCGGCGAACGAGCATGACCTGAATCACGTTGACAAGCTTGATGTTCATGTATTTCATGCTTTTGATGCATGTCTGGAGTCCGACCAGCTCCGTGGAATCGCCCCAGGACAGGCCCTTCTTCTCCCAGGAGGTGAGCCGCATGGGGGCTCCGGATCGGAACTCGGGGGCCGCTGCCCAGTTGGCACCGCGCGGCTCGCTGATGTAGAACCACCCCGACTGCCATCCTTTTACGGTCTCCGCAAAGGAGCCGTCGAGCCATGTGACGTTGGGCATTCTGCCCACCATGGCACCTCCGTACTCTGCTTGTTGACCGCTTACAACCTTTGGCTTCACGCAGAAGGTTTGCAGCCATAGGCCAAAGTGAGGCCGGATGCGGAGGAAGGCCTCGCATACGATGATGAATGCAGAGATGTTGAGGACGAAGTTCGGGGCTAGATCATGGAAATCTAGCCCGTAGTAGAACATGAGCCCGCGGACAAAGGGGTGGAGTGGAAATCCCAGTCCACGGACGAAGTGGGTGATGAATATGACCCTTTCGTGGGGTCCTGGAGTCAGAATGACCCGCACGGCGTCTCGTAGACGGTGTGCTGTATCCGCGGCCAAGTATCTGGCCGCCCGAAGATTTGCAATGTGCTTCTCCTTGACGGTGGAAGCCACCCACTTGCCTCCTGCTCCGGACATGTTTAGCTGTGCGGGGAAGATTTGAGCTTGGGCGCTGGAGCTCGAGGGGGGCAAGAGTGGGCAAAGGAGGAAGAAGGCGTGGGTGAAAATGGGGAAATCATGTCCCTTTATAGAGGAGCCGAGAGCGGTGCGTCTCCCCACATGCCCGTTGGGAATCGCTTGTTTCCCAAGCGCCACGATTAATGGTGTGGTGAGATTACCCATACCCGTATTGATGAGAATCCCGTGATAAGGGGACACGATCTCTGCTTTGACAAGACGTGTTAAAGAAACTGCCTCGCAATATGCGTTGTAGCTGGTTGTGGGGAAATGGATCGAATAATGGTCCGACCATAATAACATGTCAAGTTATCAGAAAAAGCTGTCAGCGGATTGCATTTGTAAAATATCATTCTCTCTACGGTGGCATATGAAGATTATCTCGCATATCTGGACACGGTCTAAGCGTTCGATGATCACCTTGGAGTATTCGGAGGAGGAACCCGCCTTGCAATGCCGAAGACAATACTGCGCGCCGGACTCGTCGTCATTGAAGCCTGGTTCAGGGGTTACTGAGGGAGTCCTGGATTAGGGGGTATCCGGACAGCCGAACTGTGTACTACATCCGACTATTGAAGCGTGAAGATACAAGACTCAAGACTTCGGCCCGTGTCCGGATGGGACTCTCCTTTGCGTGGGAGGCAAGCTTGGCGATTCGGATATTATATTTCCTTCCTTGTAACCGACTCCATGTAAACCCTAGCTCTCTCCGGTGTCTATATAAACCGGAGAGGTTAATCCTTAGAAGGCCGATCACAATTACATTCATACCATCATAGACTAGCTCTTAGGATTTAGCCTCTACGATCTCGTGGTAGATCTACTCTTGTACTACCCATATCATCAATATTAATCAAGCAGGAAGTAGGGTTTTACCTCCATCGAAAGGGCCCGAACCTGGGTAAACATATGTGTCCCTTGCTTCCTGTTACCATCAGCCTTGACGCACAGATCGGGACCCCCTGCCGGAGATCCGCCGGTTTTGACACCGATAGGAACCTCCCTAGACATGAACAACTCATTGACAAGAAGGATGAATAAGATCACCCAGCAGCACAACTGGGGCATGGACTGGGCCCTATCACCCAGCATCCCTGGAGCCTCTACTAGCAGGCTCGCTTCCGCCAGGGTCTCCTAGTCTCCCTCCAATCTCAAACGGCAGATGACCACCACGGAAGGACAAGCCCCTGCAAAAGGAGATAAGATGGATATCAGCAAGGGAGGGAGGCGATGGTGGAGCTGAATGGGCGAGGTGGGGAAGCAGCCATCAAGTCTGAGATGCATGGGAGGGCCACTAGCGGGTGAGGGCACGGGAGGACGGTGACCAGAGGGTGAGGGGACTGAGGTCAGTGGCGGCTCCAGGAAATGAAGGCTGGGTATTCATCCAAAAAAATTGGCTCTAAATGTAGTATATGAATCAAACAACACAACACTAGCAATATATAAATAAAACAACACTAGCATAACGGCAATAGCAACATTGTACCTAGAGATGGGGGTCCGTTTCCCAGGATCAGACTCAAGTGCTTCCAAATCTACTTCAAACTGAACTTCATCATTTGCTTCATCATCTTCTACAATTGGGGTTGGGGAGCAAGCTGCACTCTCAGGTTTTGTGTGTCCATCATCAGGTTCATGTGCTTGCACAAGTGCCAGTTGCAGATTGCTCTCAATAGTAGTAGGAATGATACTGCTCTCAACTTCGACATCAGGAGGATTTGGTGTAGATGTCGAAGTTCTTTTATTTGCCGATCTTTCCCACAATGCAACAATGCTAACACCCTTCTTCTTCATCTGTGATACAAGATAAAAAAAATAGATCAGCAATCTAGTATTCTACTAAGTTGGTCATTCTAGCAAACTGGTTCAGGTGCATACATGTACTAGCAAATAGCAACCTGGTCGTTCTAGTGCATGCATGTACTAGCAAATAGCAACCTGGTTGTTCCACCAAACTACAAATATGCAAGTAAGAACTATGTATTGTGTATTTCTGTTGTCAGTCTTATTTTTCGTAGAGGAATAACTGCTCGATTTACCTGTATATTTTCTTTTTCTGTAACTCAAGTGTTAAATGATAGCTGCTAAAGAATAGCTGCAGGCTATAAAAACGTTAAATTCATGCTATGGAAATATAACAAAGCCACTTTAGACAACCCTAAAAGAAGCCACTTTAGACAAAATTTATCCCAGAGCCAGCTTACTAGCTTAGTAAAGTTATTTGCATTTTAAACCAGCAATCACGCTGACTGTGCTAATGATACGCCATGTGAAATATGATTCAGAATAGTTGTGTAGTAACGAAACAGTAACCGAAAACATGTATGCACTAGAAAACGTCTCCCATCCAGCTGCTCCCATCCTCGACTCATTAGTTCAGTTCAAGAGAAGAAACTACTCGAGAAAAAAACAAAAGCAGAACCTACAAATGAGCTGACTGAATCTGAATTCTGAAACACTAGAACTAGGAGCAGTACTAACTAGGAGAAGAGGAGAATAGAACCTGGTCAGCTGGTCGGCCGTTCAGCGGCTCCGCTTGCTGCGCTGCTGCCTGCGGTCGGTACTGGCCGCCGGCCCGCAGCCGCTGGCCGCTACTCGCCGCCGCCACAGCAGGCGCTAGGTCAGGTTGGGTGCTTCCGTGCTTGGGGAACGGCCGAGCGGGGGCTTGGGGAATGACCGATTCAGGTTGAACGAGCGGGGGGCTGGGGAACGACTGCGCACGCGCGGTAGCTTCCGCCCGATGGGCTGTGCTGCTGTGGGCTTGTGTCTTGTGGGCAGTGGGCTGCGAAATAAGACATATATTATTTTTTAGGCCAAATCTTGGGTATTCACATGAATACACGAGAATACACCTGGCGCCGCCGATGACTGAGTTGGGCCGGGTTGAGCGCACTGGAGACCATGGGCGCACGGGGAGGAGCCACCGCCGGCTGGAGAGAAAGGGGAGGAGGCATGACAGGAGTGGATGGAAAGGAGGAGGGAGGGCTCTAGGGTTGCTTTCTCGCACCAACCGCATACGAGGCATGCGAGGCACGACGCACGGTGCACACAGAACCACACACGCAGCAAGCAGGGTAGGAGGAACAGGGAGAGCAGAGATTTGGAGGAAATTACTTGCCGGGATGCGATTCCTGGCGGCAGCGGTGGAGTTGACCCACATCAACGACGGAGGTGACTCGAGGCAGCGGCTAGGGCGGATCCACGTGACGGCTAGCAAATCCAAGCGCCAACGGCGTGGCCACGAGGGCTCCCTGATCCAATCCACTGCCCGCTCTAGCTAGGGTTAGGAATGGACTCCTGCTGGGCTCGGGTTGGGCTCCACCACTACCTATCACCGACGTGTTGATGGTGCCCTGGCGGCGTGTCGAGGGCCGCGGCCTGGGAGAGGAGGCAGAGGGGCGAGTGGTGGACGAGAAGAGGCGCCGGCTAGGGTTTTTGACCTTTTGCACTTTTTGCGGGTCGAGCACGTTGCGCGGGCAGACAAGATTGGCGAATCTCTCCCGGACATGCGCAGAGCTCACCCAACCAATGAGCGCGCAATGCGAGCCCACCCATCATTGGCCAGTGGAAATGACTCCAAGGTCAAAAGAGTTTGAACGCAAGGTGAAGATCTGATGGTCTGGATGCGTTAGAAGGGCAGATCCAATAGCCAGGAATGACCCAATGAGGGAGCTCCATGGAGGCAGTTTGACTAGCATCCTTTTATGTTAAAATTTGCCATTTGCCTCTCGTTTTCCTCTCCCCCACTTCACCCTTGCCGATTTATTCGCCCTCTCTTTCCCAATCTCCTCTCTCTTTCGCTTGCCTTTTTGTTTGCTTGTGTGTTGGATTGCTTGTCACGATGGCGCAAGATAATACCCAATTGTGCGATTTTTCCAACACCAATAATAATGATTTCCTTAGAACTCTGATTGCTCCTCTTAATGATGTTGAATCTTGTGAAATCAATGTTGCTTTGCTAAATCTTGTTATGAAAGATCAATTCTCCGGCCTTCCTAGTGAAGATGCCGCTACCCATCTAAACAACTTTGTTGATTTGTGTGAGATGCAAAATAAGAAAGTTACGGATAATGATATTATTAAATTGAAGTTATTTCCATTTTCACTTAGAGATCGTGCTAAAGTTTAGTTTTCGTCTTTGCCTAAGAATAGTATTGATTAATGGAATAAGTGCAAAGATGTTTTTATCTCTAAGTATCCCCCCCCCCCGCTAAGATCATCTCTCTTAGGAACGATATTATGAATTTTGAACAACTTGATCATGAGCATGTTGCCCAATCTTGGGAAAGAATGAAATTAATGATTCGCAATTGCCCTACTCATGGTTTGAACTCTCAAATTACTCATCTTGAAAAATCAATAGCCCAAATTTCTGATAAGCAAGCCACCTTGGTCAATAAGATGGCTGCCAAACCAAAGGGTTAGGGGGAAATAACGATGAAGATCTAAAATTTATTGATGTGTCCCCTCTTAAATCTTTGTTTTGCGATATGAATCTTAATAATTATGGGACTAGAGATGAGTCAACTTTAGTTAAAAGGCATCCCAATGATTTGGAGTTTTTAGATCTTGATGCTAAATTTGGTAAAAGTGGGATTGGAGAGGTCAAGACTTTAAATAGAATTTAACCCACTATCTTGGATTTCAAGGAATTTAATTATGATAATTGTTATTTAATAGATTGTACTTCCTTGTTGCAATCCGTGTTGAATTCTCCTCATGCTTATAGTCAAAATAAAGCTTTTACCAAACATATCGTTGATGCCTTGATGCAATCTTATGATGAAAAACTTAATTTGGAAGTTTCTATACCTAGAAAACTTCATGATGAGTGGGAACCTACTATAAAGATTAAAATTAAAGATCATGAGTGTTATGCTTTGTGTGATTTGGGTGCTAGTGTTTCCACGATTCCGAAAACTTTATGTGATATTGTAGGTTTCAATGATTTTGATGATTGCTCTTTAAATTTGCACCTTGCGGATTCCACCGTTAAGAAACCTATGGGAAGGATCAATGTTGTTCTTATTGTTGCAAATAGGAATTATGTGCCCGTAGATTTTATTATTCTTGATATAGATTGCAATCTTTCATGTCCTATTATTCTTGGTAGACCTTTCCTTAGAACGCTTGATGCAATTATTGATATGAAGGAAGGGAATAATAGATTCCAATTTCCATTAAGGAAAGGCGTGGAATACTTCCCTATAAATAAAGTTAAATTACCTTATGAATCTATCCTGCGAGCTACTTATGAATTGAGTGCCAAAGATGGCACTACTTAGATCTATCCTCGCTTTTATGCCTAGCTTGGGGCGTTAAACGATAGTGCTAGTTGGGAGGCAACCCAATTTTATTTTTGTTTTTTGCTTTTTGATTATGTTTAGTAATAAATATTTCATCTAGCTTCTGTTTAGATGTGTTTTCATGTTTTAATTAGTGTTTGTGCCAAGTAGAACCTTTAGGATAACCTACGGTGATAGTTAATTTGATTCTACTGAAAAACAGAAACTTTTGCGCGCACGAAAATAATTTTAGTAATTCACAGAAACGTGATTTTGCGTTGATTTTTTTGATGTAGATCAATAGACAAATTGCCCAGGACTTCCTATTTTGGTAGGATTTTTAGAGTTCCATAAGTATCCGAAAGTTACAGATTGCTACAGATTGTTCTGTTTTTGACAGATTTTGTTTTTCGTGTGTTGTTTGCTTATATTGATGCATCTATGGCTAGTATCGGTGGGTATGAACCATAGAGAAGTTGGAATACAGTAGGTTTAACACAAATATAAATAAAGAATGTGTTCTTTACAGTACCTTATGTGGTGGTTTTTCTTTCTTGCACTAACAGAGCTTATGAGATTTCCTGTTGAGTTTTGTGTTGTGAAATTTTCAAGTTTTGGGTAAAGATTTGATGGACTATGGAATAAGGAGTGGCAAGAGCCTAGGCTTGGGGATGCCCATTGAACCCCAAGATATTCAAGGATAACCAAAAGCCCAAGCTTGGGGATGCCCCGGAAGGCATCCCCTCTTTCGTCTTCGTCTATCGGTAACTTTACTTGGAGCTATATTTTTATTCCCCACATGATATGTGTTTTGCTTGGAGTATCTTGTATGGTATTAGTCTTTGCTTTATAGATTACCACAATCATCCTTGCTGTACACACCTTTTGGGAGAATCCCACCTGATTTAGAATTTATTATAATACTCTATGTGCCTCACTTATATCTTTTGAGCTAGATATTTTTTGCTCTAGTGCTTCACTTATAACTTTTAGAGCACGGTGGTGGTTTAATTTTGAAGAAATTGTTGATCTCTCATGCTTCACTTATATTATTTTGAGAGTCTTTTATAACAGCATGGTATTTGCTATGGTTATAAAATTGGTCCTAGAATGATGGGCATCCAAGTTGGGTATAATAAAAACTATCATAGAAAGTGAATTGGATGCTATGATCAATTTGATACTTGATAATTGTTTTGAGATATAGATGTGGTGATATTAGAGTCATGCTAGTTAGGTGATTATGAACTTAAAAAATACTTGTGTTAAAGTTTGTGATTCCCATAGCATGCACGTATGGTGAACCGCTTTGTGATGAAGTTGGGGCACAATTTTATTTATTGATTGTCTTCCTTATGAGTGGCGGTAGGGGACGAGCGATGATCTTTTCCTACCAATCTATCCCCCTAGGAGCATGCGTGTAGTGCTTTGTTTTCAATGGCTTGTAGATTTTGGCAATAAGTATATGAGTTCTTTATGACTAATGTTGAGTCCATGGATTATACGCACTCTCACCCTTCCACCATTGCTAGCCTCTCTTGTGTCGCGCAACTTTCGCCGGTACCATATACCCACCATATACCTTCCTCAAAACAGCCACCATACCTACCTATTATGGCATTTCCATAGCCATTCCAAGATATATTGCCATGCAACTTTCCACCGTTCCGTTTATATGAAACGCATCATCATTGTCATATTGCTCTTTGCATGATCATGTAGTTGACATCGTATTTGTGGCAAGGCCATATTCATAATTTTCATACATGTCACTCTTGATTCATTGCATATCCCGGTACACTGCCAGAGGCATTCATATAGAGTCATATCTTGTTCTAAGAATCGAGTTGTAATCTTGAGTTGTAAGTAAATAAAAGTGTGATGATCTTCATTATTAGAGCATTGTCCCAGGTGAGGAAAGTATGATGGAGACTATGATTCCCCCACAAGTCGGGATGAGACTTCAGACTTTATAAAAAAAAGAGGCCAAAGAGACCACCAAAAAAAAGAAAGGCCAAATAAAAAAAGAGAAAAAGAGAGAAGGGACAATGCTACTATCCTTTTTACCACACTTGTGCTTCAAAGTAGCACCATGATCTTCATGATAGAGAGTCTCATATGTTGTCACTTTCACATACTAGTGGGAATATTTCATTATAGAACTTGGATTGTATATTCAAATGATGGGCTTCCTCAAAATGCCCTAGGTCTTCATGAGCAAGCGAGTTGGATGCACACCCACTTAGTTTCTTTTGTTGAGCTTTCATACATTTATAGCTCTAGTGCATCCGTTGCATGGCAATCCCTACTCACTCACATTGATATCTATTAATGGGCATCTCCATAGCCCGTTGATACGCCTAGTTGATGTGCGACTATCTTCTCCTTTTTGTTTTCTCCACAACCACCATTCTATTCCACATATAGTGCTATGTCCATGGCTCACGCTCATGTATTGCGTAAAAGTTGAAAAGGTTTGAGATTACTAAAGTATGAAGCAATTGCTTGGCTTGTCATTGGTGTTGTGCATGATTAAATACTTTGTGTGATGAAGATAGAGCAACAGCCAGACTATATGATTTTGTAGGGATAACTTTCTTTAGCCATGCTATTTTGAGAAGACATGATTGCTTTGATTAGTATGCATAAAGTATTACTATTTCTTATGTAAATATGAACTTTTATTTTGAATCATTTAGATCGGAACATTCATGCCACAATAAACAAAATTACATTGAGAATTATGCTAGGTAGCTTTCCACATTGCAACTTCTGTTTTTATCATTTACCTACTCGAGGACGAGTAGGAATTAAGCTTGGGGATGCTTGATACGTCTCCAACGTATCTATAATTTTTGATTGTTCCATGCTATTATATTATCCGTTTTGGATGTTTATGGGCTTTACTTTACACTTTTATATCATTTTTGGGACTAACCTACTAACCGGAGGCCCAGCCCGAATTGCTGTTTTTTCCTTTTTCAGTGTTTCAAAGGAAAGGAATATCAAACGGAGTCCAAACGGAATGAAACCTTCGGGAGCGATCTTTTTGGAACAAACATGATCCAGGGGACTTGGAGTGGACGTCAAGAAATAGAGGAGGCGGCCACGAGGGTGCCCGGCGCGCCCCCCACCCTCGTGGGCTCCTCGAGCGTCCACCGACCTACTTCTTCCTCATATATATACCCACGTACCCTAAAACTATCGAGCGGCACGACGAAAACCTAATTCCACTGCCGCAACCTTCGGTATCCGCGAGATCCCATCTTGGAGCCTTCGTCGGCGCTCCGCCGTAGCGGGAATCGACCACGGAGGGCCTCTACATCATCTCCAAGGCCTCTCTAATGAGTTGTGAGTAGTTTACCACAGACCTTCGGGTCCATAGTTATTACCTAGATGGCTTCTTCTCTCTCTTTGAATCTCAATACAAAGTTCTCGTCGATCTTCTTGGAGATCTATTCGATGTAACTCTTTTTGCGGTGTGTTTGTCGAGATCTGATGAATTGTGAGTTTATGATCAAGTTTATCTATGAGAAATATTTGAATCTCCTCTGAATTCTTTTATGTGTGAGTAATTTATCTTTGCAAGTCTCTTCGAATTATCAGTTTGGTTTGGCCTACTAGATTGATCTTTCTTGCAATGGGAGAAGTGCTTAGCTTTGGGTTCAATCTTGCGGTGTCCTTTCCCAGTGACAGCAGGGGCAGCAAGGCACGTATTGTATTGTTGACATCGAGGATAAAAAGATGGGGTTTATATCATATTGCATGAGTTTATCCCTCTACACATGTCATCTTTCTTAATGCGTTACTCTGTTCTTATGAACTTAATACTCTAGATACAGGCAGGAGTCGGCCGATGTGTGGAGTAATAATAGTAGATGCAGGCAGGAGTTGGTCTATCACGGACGTGATGCCTATATACATGATCATGCCTAGATAATCTCATAATTATTTGCTTTTCTATCAATTGTTCGACAGTAGTTTGTTCACCCACCGTAATACTTATGCTATCTTGAGAGAAGATACTAGTGAAACCTATGGCCCCCGGGTCTATCTTTTATCATATAAGTTTTCCATCTACTTTTATTTGCATCTTTTACTTTCCAATCTATATCATAAAAATACCAAAAATATTTATCTTATCATATTGTCTCTGTCATATCTCACTTTCGCAAGTGGCCGTGAAGGGACTGACAACCCCTGTATTGCGTTGGTTTCGAGGTTCTTGTTTGTTTGTGTAGGTGCATGGGACTTCTGAGGAGCCTCCTACTGGATTGATACCTTGGTTCTCAAAATCTGAGGGAAATACTTATGCTACTTTGCTGCATCACCCTTTCCTCTTCAAGGAAAACCAACGCAAGCTCAAGACATAGCAGGCGTTGGTTTGCAGAGTGGTACTGGCATTATAAGCCACTTGACTGGCCTCGTGCACCACCTTCATCTGCTCCATCACAAGATTCACCTGGAGAAGAGCCTCCCTGGCGGCACTTGGCGAGTCGTCTGGAGTTTGGTACGCAGCAAAGAGCGATGGTGTCAAGGCAATCAAAGCAGCCACTGGTTCGGACGCATGGAGTTGTGCTGGAGCAACAGGGGTCTGAGCAGTCGACCCTTATGGGCGATCAGTCGACAGCGGGTTAGCGAAAGTGACGTTGGTCCGAACCGGCTCTCCAGATTGCTTGACCACCGTCTGAAGCACCAGTGTCGACTGAGGGACCTGAACCTCAGGCGCTTTCCCGCTTGATCCCATGCCCCTCCTCCTCCTCTCCCTCAGAGGCACTTCTTCATCATCATCATCTGGAAGCACGACTACGTCTCGTGTAGCTGCAACAAAAAGAAACATCAGAAATTCAACTGACTAACAACTCAATCGACAGAATAAATTCAAGTCGAACGGACTTACTAGCTCTGGAGGTGGCCGCTGTCGGTGTCAAAACCGGCGGATCTCGGGTAGGGGGTCCCGAACTGTGCGTCTAAGGCTAATGATAACAGGAGGTGGGGGACACGATGTTTACTCAGGTTTGGGCCCTCTCGGTGGAGGTAATACCCTACTTCCTGCTTGATTGATCTTGATGATATGAATATTACAAGAGTTGATCTACCACGAGATCGTGGAGGCTAAACCCTAGAAGCTAGCCTATGATTATGATTGCATGTTGTCCTATGGCCTAAACCCTCCGATTTATATAGACACCGGAGGGGGCTAGGTCTACACAGAGTCGGTTACAGAGAAGGAGATCTACATATCCGAATTGCCAAGCTTGCCTTCTAGGCAAAGGAGAGTCCCACCCGAACATGGGACGAAGTCTTCAATCTTGTATCTTCATAGTCCAATGGTCCGGCCAAAGTATATAGTCCGGCTGTCCGAGGACCCCCTAATCCAAGACTTCCTCAGTAGCCCCTAAACCAGGCTTCAATGACGATGAGTCCGGCGCGCAGATCGTCTTCGGCATTGCAAGGCGGGTTCCTTCTCCGAATACTCCATAGAAGATTTTGAACACGAGGATCGTGTCCGACTCTGCAAAGTAATTTCCACATACCACCGTAGAGAGCACAATATTCCACAAATCTAATCTACTGACAACTTTTCATAGCGTGACATCACGCCACAGACCTATCATTATTCGAGCCGTTTTTCTCAACCAGCTACTGCACATATTGCGAGGCGGTTTCCTTGGCACGTCTTGTCGAAGCAGAGATCGTGTCCCCTTATCACGGGATTCTCATCAATACGGGTGTGGGTAACCCAACTGCGCCATCAATCGCGGAGCTTGGGGAATTAGCGATTTTACGGGCAAGTGGGGAGGCGCATAGTTTCTACCGCCTTTATAAAGAGATAGGGATTCTCCTTTTTCACCCGCGCCTTCTTCTTCCTTCGCTCATCCATTATCGCAAGCTCGAGCTCCAGCGCCCAAGTTCTCACCTTCTCCGGAAAGCCATTGCAAACATGTCTGAAGCGGGAGGCAAGTGGATGTCCTCCTCCGTTATGGAGGAGGACATCACGAAGCTCCGGGAGGCCTGATACTTGGCTGGAGACATCGTGCACCGGCTCCCGGACGCAGGGCAGATCGTTCCTACTCTGGAATCCCACGAGAGGGTTGTGTTTCTCGCCCACTTTGTCCGCGGACTGGGATTTCCTCTCCACCCATTTGTCCACGGGCTCATGTTTTACTATGGGCTAGATTTACACGATCTGGCCCCCAATTTCATCCTCAACATCTCAGTGTTTATCGTCGTCTGCGAGGCCTTCCTCCGCATCAAGCCCCACTTTGGCCTGTGGCTGAAGATCTTCAACGTGAAGCCGAAGATAGTGGTCGGCCAGCAAGCGGAGTGCGGATGCGCCATGGTGGGAAAGATGCCCAACGTCACTTGGCTCGAAGGCTCCTATGTGGAGACTGTGAAGGGGTGGCAGTCGGGGTGGTTCCATATCACCGAGCCGAGCGACTCCAACTGGGCGGCGGTCCCTGAATTTCGATCTGGCATCCCGATGCGGCTTACCTCCTGGAAAAAGAAGGGCTTAGCCTGGGGCGAGCCAACGGAGCTGACCGGACTCCAGAATTGTGTCAAAAATATGATAAGCAAGAAAATCAAGCTTGTCAACGTGGTCCAGGTCATGCTCTTCGCCGAATCCTTTCATGTCAAATACGAGCATTCAATATGTCAGAGTTCGACCCGGCCGAACATCAGACGCTGCGAGAGCTCTTCGACACGACGCACAAAGACGTCTGGAAGGTGCTGTTCAAGTCCGTCGAGGTGCCTCCTCCCATTAGCGAGGATCGCGGACTCAGCGCAAAGCGTCGTGCCAATCCGGTAAGCTATCTGTATTTCACAAGATGTGTCGTTCCCCGGTATGTTTGTGGGAGGAATCTAAGCCTCCACACCATTTAACAAGACTGGGTAGCAACAACAGAGCAGATCAATTGTCCAGCTCCACTATCCAAAGATCCAGCAACGACTCTCTTAACGGAGATGCTGTTTCTGGCGCCTTATGAAGTGCCGGAGAATAAGGCTAAGAAGAAGGCCACGGGGACCAGGAAAAGCCTCCGGCGCAAGATGGTGTCGGACTCATCGTCTGAAGACACCGAGGCGCACTCCTCCAACGAAAACGAGGAGGAGGAAGAGGAAAACCCTCCCCCCAAACCGAGGGGGAGAAGAAAAGGAAGGCCGCCCGTCTGGGGAGGCCGAAGGGTCCAAGAAGGGAAGGACCCTCCCTCCGGACCCCTCCACAATAGCCGCCGACAACGACGAGGAGTGGCTGCCCAGGGACAAGCCCCTGGCGAAGTCGCAAGTATCCGGATACCATAATACTTCTGGCATGTTTTGCTTTATTGATTCTTATCATGTTAAATATGATCGTGCAGTCCGTCCAAAGCCCGCATCAACTTATCCTCCTTGGATGGGTCTTTGAGTGCGTCGACGATGAACAACGATTCGCTCCCGACGGCCACCACCCCCCGGCCCGCGGACGACACTGAGGTGTTGTCTCGGAGGATACCGGGCCAGGGGGAGACAGTTCTGGAGGTGCCCCAAGGAGAAATCCCCGACGCGAGGCACATGGGGCGGAGATCCCCATGGATTCTGATGAGGGGGGCCATAGCAAGTTTGGCCCCTAGCCGGATACTGCGCCGGAACCTCCAGTGGTTCCGGATTCAGGCAGGCAACCCCTCGCTAAGGGGGGCGAGCCGCCTGTGCCGATGACCTCTCTCCATCCAGAGGCATCGGAAAACTTGCTGGAAGTGCTTTAGGGCGCTTCCCTTGATGAAGAATATCGTACTCTTATGAGTACGGTGATTGCGAAGGTTCGGCCCGCCAAAAGCGGATTGACCGAAGCCTGCGCCAGCCTCCTAACAGGCTTTGAGGTAAGTAGTTAAAGTATGAGAAAATATCACAGTATAGATAGTAGCCCCTGATGCTCTGTTTGGTGTTCGGAAGGAAAGGCCGAACAGAGGATCAAATTACATCCCCAGGAGTCTAATCATATTATGTCTATGTGAATAAGCAGGCGTCGCTACTGGCCGCTGCCGCCCGCACTGCAGTGGTCTCCGGACTGAAGCGGGTCCTAGGGCGGGCAGAGGAAGAGCTCGGCCTCATGAAGAGGCAGCTCAAGGAGAACAAAGGTAAGCAATACCCCGTCCTTGTGTCATATAAAGGAAAGATTGTTGATGCTAATAGAAGTATCATGAATTTTAATAGGGGCCACGACCGGAGTGGCGGCCCTTAAGAAGGCGTTGTCCGAGGCCGAAGACAAAGCGGCCAAGGAGTGCACCGAGCGTGAGAAGCAGGAGGCTCGGGTTGATGAGGTCCAGCAAGAGCTCCAGGACTTCGTCAAAAAAATTGAGTCCTTGGAGCATGACTCCAAGATGCAAGAGTCCTTGCTTCCGATGACCCTCCAGAGCACGCAAGACGCCAAGGCCGAAGCCCAAAAGGCCCTCCAGGAGATTCAGGCGGCCAAGAAGATAGAGGCGGGTAAGACATTCATTATGCAAAGCAAGCACGTGAAGGAGACTTTCCTTTTACTTACCTGAATTCGGAGCTCTCCAGGAGCGTTCGCAGATCTGCCGCGCAGCATATCAGATGCCGCGGAGTTCTACCGTGCCGAAGAAGGGATCTCGACGGAGAAGTTGTTCTGATCGTAGTATATTGGGACCGAACATCCGATGCCCTTGAGCGACCAGCTAAAGCAAACTGGTCGAACTGCACAAGGCGGCCGAACTGGTCATGAAGGACTTCATAGTCCGGTTGTGGCCTGGCGAGCCCCTGCCCAGCAGCTACTTCGGCCTTGTAAAGCGGATGGTAAATTCTTGTCCGCGCCTTGGCCCGTGTGAAAGTGCACTAGGCGAAGATGGACGCCGAGAAGCTGGTGATGGAGGGGCCGCCTGATGTCTACTACACAACCTTCTTCTTGTAGACATTGTTGGGCCTGCAAGTGCACAGGTTTGTAGGACAGTAGCAAATTTCCCTCAAGTCGATGACCTAAGGTTTATCAATCCGTGGGAGGCGTAGGATGAAGATGGTCTCTCTCAAGCAACCCTGCAACCAAATAACAAAGAGTCTCTTGTGTCCCCAACACACCCAATACAATGGCAAATTGTATAGGTGCACTAGTTCGGCGAACAGATGGTGATACAAGTGCAAAATAAATAGTAGATATAGGTTTTTGTAATCTGAAATAATAAAAACAGGAAGGTAACTAATGATAAAAGTGAGCGTAAATGGTATTGCAATGATAGGAAACAAGGCCTAGGGTTCATACTTTCACTAGTGCAAGTTCTCTCAACAATAATAACACAGATAGATCATATAACAATCCCTCAACATGCAACAAAGAGTCACTCCAAAGCAACTAATAGCGGAGAACAAACGTAGAGATTATGGTAGGGTACGAAACCACCTCAAAGTTATTCTTTCGGATCAAGCGTACTAGAATAACACATTAATATACAAATCAACGAAAACCTTAATGTCACCTAGATACTCCATTGTCACCTCAAGTATCCATGTGCATGATTATATGATATGCATCACAAAATCTCAGATTCATCCAACCAACATAAAAGTACTTCAAAGAGTGCCCCAAAGTTTCTACCGGAGAGTCAAGAAAACGTGTGCCAACCCCTATGCATAGGTTCATGGGCGGAACCCGCAAGTTGGTCACCAAAACATTCATCAAGTGACACGTGATATCCCATTGTCACCACAGATAAACACGGCAAGACATACATCAAGTGTTCTCATAAAAGACTCAATCCGATAAGATAACTTCAAGAGGGAAACTCAATTCATCACAAGAGAGTACAGGGGGAGAAACATCATAAGATCCAACTACAGTAGCAAAGCTCGGGATACATCAAGATCGTGCCATAGAGAGAACACGAGAGAGAGAGAGAGATCAAACACATAGCTACTAGTACATACCCTCAGCCCCGAGGGTGAACTACTACCTCCTCGTCATGGAGAGCGTCGGGATGATGAAGATGGCCACCGGTGATGGTTTCCCCCTCCGACAGGGTGCCGGAACGGGCTCCCGAGAGGGTTTTCGTGGCTACAAAGGCTTGCGGCGGCAGAACTCCCGATCTATCTTGATATTCGATGGTTTTAGGGTACGTAGGGTTATATAGGCGAAAGAAGTCGGTTGGGAGGTGCTCGAGGGGTCCACGAGACAGGGGGTCGCGCCCTGTAGGGGGGGGGAGGGGCGCCCCCTATCTCCTGGGCTCCTCGAGGGTCTTCTGACTTGATCTCCAAGCCTCCAGGATGATATTCTTCCAAAAAAATCACGTTGCCGAAGGTTTCATTCCGTTTGGACTCCGTTTGATATTCCTTTTCTTCGAAATACTGAAACAGACAATAAAACAGCAATATGGGTTGGGCCTCCAGTTAGTAGGTTAGTCCCAAAAATGATATAAATATGTAAAATAAATCCCATAAACATCCAAAAGGGGTAATATAATAGCATGGAACAATAAAAAATTATAGATACGTTGGAGACGTATCAAGCATCCCCAAGCTTAATTCCTGCTCGTCCTCGAGTAAGTAAATGATAAAAACAGAATTTTTGATGTGGAATGCTACCTAGCATAATTCTCAATGTATTTTTGTTTATTGTGGCATGAATGTTAAGATCCAAATGATACAAAATAAAAGTTCATATTAACATAAGAAATAGTAATACTTCAAGCATACTAATCAAAGTAATCATGTCTTCTCAAAATAACATGGCTAAAGAAAGTTATCCCTACAAAATCATATAGTCTGGCTGTTGCTCTATCTTCATCACACAAAGTATTTAATCATGCACAACCTCGATGACAAGCCAAGCTATTGTTTCATACTTTAATAATCTCAAACTTTTTCAACTTTCACGCAATAGATGGGCGTAAGCCATGGACATAGCACTATATGTGGAATAGAATGGTGGTTGTGGAGAAGACAAAAAAGGAGAAGATACCATGCTGCTCTAAAAGACTCTCAAAATAATATAAGTGAAGCATGAGAGACTAGAAATTTCTACAAAATATAACCATCGCCATGCTCTAAAAGATATAAGTGATGCACTAGAGCAAATGACAAACTACTCCGAAAGATATAGGTGAAGATCAATGAGTAGCTAAATAATTATGCAACTATGTGAAGACTCTCTCTCATTAAAGAATTTCAGATCTTGGTATCTTATTCAAACAGAAAACAAAACAAAATAAAATGACATTGCAAGGATAGCATAACTCATGTGAAGAAGCAAAAACTTAGGCTCAACCGATACTAACCGATAGTTATTGAAGGAGAAAGGTGGGATACCTAACGGGGCATCCCCAAGCTTAGATGGTTGAGACTTCTTGAAATATTATCTTGGGGTGCCTTGGGCATCCCCAAGCTTGAACTTTTGTGTCTCCTTAATTCCTCTGATATCATGGTTTCTCTTTTTATCAAAAGCTTCATCCACAACAAACTCAACAAGAACTCGTGAGATAGGTTAGTATAAACCAATGCAAAACCTTATAATTTTCTACTGTAGCAAATCACTTAAATTATTATTCAACATTGAATACTAAATGCATCTGAATATTTAATACTCATATCCTCAAATAGAATCATTAAACAAGCAAGCATATGCAAACAATGCAAACATAACAGCAGTCTGTCAAAACAGTATAGTCTGTAAAGAATGCAAGATTCATCATACTTCCCTAACTCAAAAAATTATGAAATAAAATTCCCACTTTAGTAAATTTATCAGAGATTATTATGCCATTGGTTTCATCATTATATCATTCTATGACTTTTCTAGGGAATTTTTGCAACAGCCGTAAACTTTCTGTTTTCAAACAGCAACATGTATACTAGCAAAATAAGCATGGCAAAGGCTATCCTTGACTTTTTTATTGAAACTAAAGAAGCAAAACATTAAACTAAATAACAGAAAGCAAATACTAACAAAATAAAATGATGCTCCAAGCAAAACACATATCATGTCGCGAATAAAAATATAGCTCCAAGTAAAGTTACCAATGGACGAAGACGAAAGAGGGGATGCCATCCGGGGCATCCCCAAGCTTAGGCTCTTGGTTGTCCTTGAATATTACCTTGGGGAGCCTTGGGCATCCCCAAGCTTAGTCTCTTTCCACTCCTTATTCCATAGTCCATCGAATCTTTACCCAAAACTTGAGAACTCCACAACACAAAACTCAACAGAAAACTCGTAAGCTCCGTTAGTATAAGAAAATAAAACAACCACTTAGGTACTGTAATGAACTCATTCTAAATTCATATTGGTGTAATATCTACTGTAATCCAACTTATCTATGGTTCATACCCTTCGATACTACTCATAGATTCATCAAAATAAGCAAACAACACATAGAAAACAGAATCTGTCAAAAACAGAACAGTCTGTAGTAATCTGTATCAAACGTATACTTCTGGAACTCCACAAATCCTACCAAATTAGGAAGTCCTAAGAAATTTGTATCACAATCCATATAAAAAAGAATAAGATCAGAATCACGTTTCGTTGAATTAACAAAACTAATTTACTGGGTGCAAAAGTTTCTGATTTTCAGCAGGATCAACACAACTATCACCGTAAGCTATCCTAAAGGTCTTACTTGGCACTTTATTGAAACAAAATCTATAAAACATGATTACTACAGTAGCATAATCATGTGTACACACAAAAAAAGTAAGGATAAATATTGGTTTGTCTCCCAACAAGCGCTTTTCTTTAATGCCTTTCTAGCTAGGCATGATGATGACAATGATGCTCACGTAAAAGATAAGAATTGAAACATAACGGGAGCATCATGAAACATATGACTAGCACATTTAAGTCTAACCCACTTCCTATGCATAGGGATTTTGTGAGCAAACAACTTATGGGAACAATAATCAACTAGCATAGGATGGCAAAACAAGCATAACTTCAAGACTTGAAGCACATAGAGAGGAAACTTGATATTATTGCAATTCCTACAAGCATATATTCCTCCCTCATAATAATTTTCAGTAGCATCATGAATGAATTCAACAATATAACCAGCACCTAAAGCATTCTTTTCATGATCTACTAGCACAGAAAATTCACTACTCTCCACATAAGCAAAATTCTTCTCATTCGGAATAGTGGGAGTATCATCAGAGACTTGAACACTAAAATTTGTTTCCATATTAAAAGAGTAATGTTCAGAAAAAGGGTAATCATAATCATGACAAGATTTGTAAATATAATCATCGCTACTTTTTATAGCATAAGTTTCATCACAATAATCATCATAAGTAGCAACTTCGTTCTCATCATAATCGATTGAAACCTCTCCCAAGATAGTGGAATCACTGAATAAAGTTGACACTCTTCCAAATCCACTTCCGTATTCATCACAATAAGATTCAACATCCTCCAAAATAGTGGGATCATTACTTCCTAAAGTTGACACTCTTCCAAACCCACTTTCATCAATATAATCATCATAAATAGGAGGCATGCTATCATCAAAATAAATTTGCTCATCAAAGCTTGGGGGACAAAATATATCATATTAATCAAACATAGCTTCCCCAAGCTTGTGGCCTTGCATATCATTAGCATCATGGATATTCAAGGAATTCATACTAACAACATTGCAATCATGCTCATCATTCAAAGATTTAGTACCAAGCATTTTAATGCATTCTTCTTCTAGCACTTGAGCACAATTTTCTTTTCCATCATACTCACGAAAGATATTAAAAAGACGAAGCGTATGAGACAAACTTAACTCCATTTTTTTGTAGTTTTATTTTTATAGACTAAACTAGTGATAAAACAAGAACCAAAGAGATTCGATTGCAAGATCTAAAGATATACCTTCAAGCACTCACCTCCCCGGCAACGGCGCCAGAGAAGAGCTTGATGTCTACTACACAACCTTCTTCTTGTAGACGTTGTTGGGCCTGCAAGTGCACAGGTTTGTAGGACAGTAGCAAATTTCCCTCAAGTGGATGACCTAAGGTTTATCAATCCGTGGGAGGCGTAGGATGAAGATGGTCTCTCTCAAGCAACCCTGCAACCAAATAACAAAGAGTCTCTTGTGTCCCCAACACATCCAATACAATGGTAAATTGTATACGTGCACAAGTTCGGCAATGAGATGGTGATACAAGTGCAAAATAGATAGTAGATATAGGTTTTTGTAATCTGAAATAATAAAAACAGGAAGGTAACTAATGATAAAAGTGAGCGTAAACGGTATTGCAATGATAGGAAACAAGGCCTAGGGTTAATACTTTCACTAGTGCAAGTTCTCTCAACAATAATAACATAGATAGATCATATAACAATCCCTCAACATGCAACAAAGAGTCACTCCAAAGCCACTAATAGCGGAGAACAAACGTAGATATTATGGTAGGGTACGAACCCACCTCAAAGTTATTCTTTCGGATCAAGGGTACTAGAATAACACCTTAAGATACAAATCAACCAAAACCCTAATGTCACCTAGATACTCCATTGTCACCTCAAGTATCCATGGGCATGATTATACGATATGCATCACACAATCTCAGGTTCATCCAACCAACATAAAAGTACTTCAAAGAGTGACCCAAAGTTTCTACCGGAGAGTCAGGAAAACGTGTGCCAACCCCTATGCATAGGTTCATGGGCGGAACCCGCAAGTTGGTCACCAAAACATACATCAAGTGGCACGTGATATCCCATTGTCACCACAGATAAACACGACAAGACATACATCAAGTGTTCTCATAAAAGACTCAATCCGATAAGATAACTTCAAGAGGGAGACTCAATTCATCACAAGAGAGTAGAGGGGGAGAAACATCATAAGATCCAACTACAATAGCAAAGCTTGGGATACATCAAGATCGTGCCATAGAGAGAACACGAGAGAGAACATGAGAGAGAGAGAGATCAAACACATAGCTACTAGTACATACCCTCAGCCCCGAGGGTGAACTACTCCCTCCTTGTCATGGAGAGCGCCGGGATGATGAAGATGGCCACCGGTGATGGTTTCCCCTTCGGCAGGGTGCCGGAACGGGCTCCCGAGAGGTTTTTGGTGGCTACAGAGGCTTGCGGCGGCGGAACTCCCGATCTATCTTGATATTCGATGGTTTTAGTGTACGTAGGGTTATATAGGCGAAAGAAGTCGGTCGGGAGGTGCTTGAGGGGTCCACGAGATAGGGGGCGTGCCCTGTAGGGGGGGGCACGCCCCTATCTCCTGGGCTCCTCGAGAGTCTTCTGACTTGATCTCCAAGCCTCCAGGATGATATTCTTCCAAAAAATCACGTTGCCGAAGGTTTAATTCCATTTGGACTCCGTTTGATATTCCTTTTCTTCGAAATACTGAAACAGGCAATAAAACAACAATATGGGTTGGGCCTCCGGTTAGTAGGTTAGTCCCAAAAATGATATAAATATGTAAAATAAAGCCCATAAACATCCAAAAAGGGTAATATAATAGCATGGAACAATCAAAAATTATAGATACGTTGGAGACGTATCACCGCCTAAGGGCAAGGAGCATCGCCACCCCGAACAGTATTATGACAATGTCCTGAAGGGTGCCCGCCTTGTGGCGGCGGAATGTGCTAAGGATGTAATATTTTAATGAATGTACTTATGTCATCCTGTAATATGAAAACTAGTTCATGTGCGCTATATAACGCTTGTTGATTTAAAATATTACCTTTTGTGCGGTCATTTATAAAGTCTGAGAATTGGCCAGTCGTCGGCTTCTGCCCCCATGTAACTAGTACTGGGGTGTTCGGGATAAATCTAAACACTCTTTATCCAATTTTTTTGGTCCTTTAAGGAGGTGTTTAGGGTAGCGAACAAGGCAATCGGACTATACAGCTTTATCACTCTCACATAGCCATAGAAGTCTACAATTTTAAATTTTGGCGAAGCCCCTAGTATTCAGAAGACCGAACATGGGGCGCTATGCATGCCTAAATCGGACAATGCCGATTCCTCGCCCGAAGCGGAAAAAATCTTGAAGTATTTGAGATCTCTCAACCAGTGACCAGCTCTCGTCTCATCATGACAGTCAGTTTTCGGCTTTCTCTACTGAGGTGCTCATTCGGAAGAACCGGGACACAATCGCAGTAGTTCTCCCTGTGCTACCTTAGCCGATATAGCGGAACGTAAGGTACCAAAACATGGGAGCCGGGCAAACCCAACTATTGACCCAAGACATGATTCGGAGTTGATGCATATAGTGCTATATGTTCGGGGTGCCGCACTGTCGAAAGTGTTCGGACTTTTCTTGCCATGTTATGGGGTATACTGAAGCCCCTGGCGAGCCGGACGTACCAAAATGTACAGGTGCAATTTGTAATAAATAAGCAGTAAAGGAAAGGACAAAGAAATGTAATAGTAAGCTGACGCTGTACATTATTTTCCCTTGTTATTTAAATAATACGTCAAAGCGTATGTATACAAGTAATGCAATAAGCAAAATAGGACTATTTGACATGTCCTGGCCAAGGGTAAGCTGCGTGTGGGTATGTAAAACAGGTATAACGATCGTTATCAGAGACCACCTGGGGATTCCATTGTACGCCAAAGCTTCTTGTCTCCTTGGTGTTTCCATCCCGTTATATATTCGATGTTTGGACTATCGGGAGGGCCTCCTGAAAAGAAAAAGGTGTGAAGATATACGGATCCTAAGGCGGTTGATCCGCATTGTGGACCGTGTCATAGCCGTGCCTCCGCCTATGCCCATGGTATTTTGAGTTCGTAATTATGTATGCACGGCACAAATTTTGCCGCTTGACTGGGACTAGGGCGGAGGCCGAATTGCTAGGCGAGCTCTGGACGTGTCGGACGATCCTGTTGCATGATACTCCGGACTCGCTTGACGGTGTCCGGTGGTTTTGTCGCCGAATTGGCGGTCTGCATAAGAAGGTTGCTTTGTACTTCTGTTGCGAGGGCTGCAGTGTGCTCGTCCATACGGAGCGAGCGCTATGTGTTTCCATTAACTATTATAACCCCGCGAGGTCCTGGGATTTTGAGCTTTAAGTATGCATAATGCGGTACTACATTGAATATGGCAAATGCGGTTCGTCCGAGCAGTGCGTGATAGCCACTGCGGAAGGGGATGATATCAAAGATTAACTCCTTGCTTTAGAAATTTTCCGGAGATCCGAAGACCACTTCCACTGTGATTGAGCCCGTGCAACAGGCCTCTACACCTGGTATGACACCTTTAAAGGTGGTTTTTGTGGGTTTGATCCTTAAGGGGTCGATGCCCATTTTGTGCAATCTATCCTGATAGAGCAGGTTCAGGCTGCTGCCACCGTCCATAAGGACTCTTGTGAGGTGGAATCCGTCAATGATGGGGTCAAGGACCAATGCGGCAGAACTGCCATGACGGATACTGGTAGGATGGTCCCTGCGATCGAAAGTGATCGGACAAGAAGACCATGGGTTGAACTTTGGGGTGACTGGCTCCATCGCATAGACGTCCCTTAGTGCACGCTTCCGTTCCTGCTTGGGGATATGGGTTGCGTATATCATGTTCACCGTTTTCACTTGGGGAGGGAATTTCTTCTGTCCTCCTGTGTTCAGCGGTCGGTGCTCTTCGTCGTCGTCGCTAGGCAGCCCCTTTTCCTGGTTTTCGGCATTCAACTTGCCGGTCTATTTGAACACCCAACATTCTCTGTGGTGTGGTTGGCTGGTTTATCGGGGGTGCCGTGAATTTGACATGAGCGATCGAGTATGCGGTCCAAACTGGACGGGCTCAGATTGTTTCTTTTGAATGGCTTTTTCCGCTGACCGGACTTATAGCCACCGAATCCGACATTGACTGTCGTGTCTTGGGAGTTGTCGCCATTGTTGTGACGCTTGTGTCTGTTGCGTTGTGGATTGCCGTTGCTATCTCTGGCATCGAAAGTGCTAGAATTTCTTGATGTGATGTTGCTGCGAGCTAGCCAGTTATCCTCGCCCGCACAGAAGTGGGTCATGAGTGTCGTGAGGGCTACCATGGACTTCGGCTTCTCTTGGCCAAGGTGTCGGGCGAGCCATTCATCGCGGATGTTATGCTTAAAGGCCGCTAAGGCTTCAGCATCCGGACAGTCGACGATTTGGTTCTTTTTAGTTAGGAACCGAGTCCAGAATTTCCTGGCTGACTCTCTGGGCTGTTGGGTTATGTGACTTAAATCATCAGCATCTGGTGGTCGCACATAAGTGCCCTGGAAGTTGTCAAGGAATGCATCTTCCAAGTTCTTCCAATGTCGAGCCGGTCCTTTGAGTTTTAGTGGGAGGTACTTGATGGCATGTAGATCATCACCGCGGGCCATGTGAATGTGGAGAAGGAAATCTTCAATCCATACCGCGGGGTCTGTTGTACCATCATATGATTCGATGTTCACGGATTTAAACCCTTCTGGGAATTCATGATCCATTACTTCATCGGTGAAGCATAGGGGGTGTGTGGTGCCTCTATGTCGGGCTACATCACGACGCAGTTCAAATGAGTCTGGTCTGTTGTATTCGGCCCGGCCGGATTTTCTTTTAGCATATCTGGCGTGACGGTCATCGTCCCGCGTTGTGGCGCGCCCCCGTGATCCATAGATCGATCTTGACTGTCCTACTTTGTTTTCCAATGCGTCTCGCAGGTCCTTCGTGTAGCCCCGGAGCCATAGTGTTACTGTTTGATTGGCGATGGGGTGCGGGCTAGAGTTCGGGCTGATACGCCACTTTGTCCCGGCCACGAGGTGGCCGGTCAGCCGCATCGTGCGCTGGTAGTGTGGGCTTTAATGCCTCCTCCTCGAGTTGAGGTAGCAACCTGCGCTTTGGGTAACTTTTGGTAGGGCGCTCGAGTCCGTACTCCTCGGCTGCCAGGACTTCAGTCCACCTATCGGTCAGTAGATCTTGATCAGCTTGAAGCTGCTGCCGCTTCTTCTTCAGGCTTTTTGTAGTGGCTATAAGCCGGCGCTTGAAGCACTCCTACTCGATGGGATCCTCAGGCACGATGAATTCTTCGTCGCCAAGGCTCGCTTCATCTTCGGAGAGGGGCATGTAATTGTCATCCTCTGATTCTCCATCTGTTGCCTGTTCCTTAGGGCTAGCTTGCCCATCCTCCCGCTCGGCCTGCTCAAAGCCTGGCTGGGCGGGAATGTTTTCGTCTTCGGCACCATCCGGATTGCTGTCATCCCTTGTGCCGGTGTCGCTATTTTTGCAATGGCGGGGCTTAGAGCGGTGCCTATGACGCTGGTGCTTAGATTGCTTCTCAGGGGGAATACCCTCCATTGCCTCATCACCATCTCCTTCTTTGGGTATGTCCACCATATATATATCATATGATGAGGTGGCTGTCCAGTGCCTTGTGGGCGGTGGTTCCTGTTCTTATCCTGCATTGTTGTCCATACCGTCGATGTCTTCAGAGTTGAAGTCAAGCACATCGGTTAAGTCATCGACGGTGGCTATTAAATGGGTGGTGGCTGGGGGACGAATTTCTTCGTCGTCTGCTTCCAACTCCAGCCAGACATAGTTCAGCAAAGAGTCTCCTGACAAGGAGAGAGACCTCAATGAATTTAGCACATCGCCCAAGGGCAAGTGCTGAAAGATATCCGCGGAGGTAAACTCCATGACCGGTTCCCAATCAGATTTGATAGGCACAAACGTACGCGGTTCGGAGCCTGTGGCCGAAGACGAGTCCGAGGGTCCGATGACACAGATTTCTTTATATGTGAAGTCTGTGTTCGGCTCAAGCGCCGATGAGTGTGCGGCCTCCGTGATGGGGTCCATCCACCCGTCCTCGGATGGCACGATCTACTCCGGATTGATGGCCGGGGCAGCCGCAGGTGTGATCTCCCGAACACTGTCCGATGGCAGATCTAAGTCATGATCGTCGTGACTGTTCGACACACATGACATGGGCTCGAATCCATCGAAGATCAAGTCTCCAAAAATGTCGGCAGTGTAGTTTAAGCTTCCAAACCTGACCTGATGGCCAGGGGCGTAGCTATCGATCTGCTCCAGATGGCCAAGCGAGTTGGCCCATAGTACGACGCCGCCAAATACAAAGATCTGTCCAGGGAGGAAACCCTCATCCTGGACCACATCGTTGAAGATGATTGAAGGAGCCATCAAGCCTTATCGTGACGACACAGTGGAACTCTCAATGAAAGCACCAATGTCGGTTTCAAAACCGGCGGATCTTGGGCAAGGGGTCCCGAACTGTGCGTCTAAGGCTAATGGTAACAGGAGGCGGGGAACACGATGTTTACCCAGGTTCGGGCCCTCTCGATGGAGGTAATACCCTACTTCCTGCTTGATTGATCTTTATGATATGAATATTACAAGAGTTGATCTACCACGAGATCGTAGAGGCTAAACCCTAGAAGCTAGCCTATGATTATGATTGCATGTTGTCCTATGGACTAAACCGTCCGGTTTATATAGGCACCAGAGGGGGCTAGGGTTACATAGAGTCGGTTACAGAGAAGGAGATCTACATATCCGAATTGCCAAGCTTGCCTTCTACGCAAAGGAGAGTCCCACCCGAACACGGGACGAAGTCTTCAATCTTGTATCTTCATAGTCCAACAGTCCGGCCAAAGTATATAGTCCGGCTGTCCGAGGACCCCCTAATCCAGGACTCCCTCAGCCGCGTCATCAGCTTCCTCGTCACCTGGGGCCTTGTCAACATCCATATCAGTCGCGGTGGAGGTAGGGCTGGAAAAGTGTACGGTCCTTCCAGTCAGAATAGAAGAGCCAGTCGGTGGAGGAAAACACAGAAAGAACAGTCAGCCAAAGGCAACAGGAACATCCATCTTAATCCTGGGAAAAGTCTTCCGAGCTTTTGGGGGAACGACCTTGGGCTACTTGGCGACTTTCTCTGTGGGCTCCGGGGTCGAAGTCCGAGTACGCTTCTGAGTTTGGGTGCTCGAGGCTACAGTCTTGCCGCGCCCGCCCACTGGATAATGGAGTAGTTTGGATCGACGTTCCGAACGAGGTGGTGAGTCGACCATCTCTTCGTCGTCCAACTCGTCGCTCTCCTCTTCGTCCTCGTCGTCTGGAGATTGCCAATCGCCACTCTCCTCCGTGCTGTCCTCTCCCTCCTGGTCTTGCTCCAAAACTTGTTCGCCATTGGGCATTGTGTACATCTCAGTATAAACCTACGAGACAAGAAGTCGAGTGAAAGTCAGTCGGATTCAAAGACAATCAGAATATGTACACAAATACGATCGGTGATAGAGACTGAACCTTGTCTGGCTGGTTGCTGTCGCTGAAGGGGTCGACTTTCTTTGCGCCTCTGGGGTTGTCCTTGTTTCCTGTGATACTCCTCAACCACTGGGCCACAGTATTGGCTGGTACTTCCTCTGGATGAACCCGAGCGGTGTCGTTGACTCCAGAATACATGCACATGTAGTGGTCGTGAGCCTGGAGCGGTTGGATCAACTGGATTGATCAACTGGACCACCCTCTCAACCAGCATGTTTGTGTCCACCCTCTCTGAAGTGGTCAGTTTCAGCGGGGAATGGGTCTGAACACGATCGAAGGTAAAATGGGGAAGTCCAGTCGACTGGCCGGGAGTTGCAATGTCCCGGCAGTAGAACCAGGTCGACTGCCAGCCCCTGACCGAGTCACGAAGGGTCATGGAAGGGAAAGAGCTCCTCTTCCTCTTCTGGATACCCAAACCCCCACACATCTGGATAACGTGTGTTTTCTCGTCACTCATGTTAGCTTTCTTTACCGACTGGGAGCAGATAGTGAAAATGTGCTTGAAAAGACCCCAGTGCGGTCAACAACCCAGAAAATTCTTGCACATGGACACGAACGCAGCTAGGTATGTGATGGTGTTGGGAGAAAAATGATGGAGTTGGGCGAAGTTCAAGAAACCCCGGAAAAAAGGATGCGGAGGAAGCGAGAAACCATGGTCGACATGGGTGGCGAGCAGAACGCACTCACTCAGTCGCGGGTGTGGCTCCGTCTCCCCCTCAGGCAACCGCGCAGGACCGTTGGCGATCAGTCCGGACTCAGCCAACTCGTCCAAGTCATCCTGCTGGAGCGAGGATCAGATCCAATCGCCCTAGATCTGCAGACCGGGACGACGACCCGCAATTCTGCTTCTTGCCCTTCGCCGCACCCGTCGCCTTTTTTGCGCGTTCCAGCACCGTCGTCTTGTCCTTCACCATGGTGGCGGAGCGGCGGCTTCGAGAGAGGAGGAGCCAGATGCGGTGGAGAATCAAAGGAGAAGGGGAGAGAATGGACGCGCACAGTGCAGGCGCCTCAGCCCCGTAGCCTTTTAAGGACCCACTTCCGAGTGGCTAACGCGTGGGCCCAGGCAATCCTGTCAAATCCCACAACAGTCGTGCGCTGGGTACCTGGCGAAAAAGGTGGCGCGGGGATCGAGGCGCTCCTATCTATCCATCCCGCTTACCACGACACGCTCCGTCCTGCGTGCTTCCCCGAAATTTCGAATCCCGTGAGATCCGGGATACGCTGTAACCAATCGCGCCGAAGGTTCCGCGCCCAAAAACAACACTCAATGAATGATGTTATAAATTCAGTCGGCAACTTTTGAATCGATCAAGGCGACTGAAACGAAGCTGAAGTTCCAACATGAGCGTCCCATCCAACGTAAGTACTTGTGAAGCGCAAGGGTCGAAGCAGGATCAACTTCAACCTTCTTTCCACTCGGACCTCGATCCATTCGAGGGGTAATGATGATGATACAGACCTAGGGTAGGGTCATAGGTGTGACCTATATGTCCTACCCAAGGTCACTACCCTAGAAGCAGAGAAGTTCAAGAGACAACAGGGAACACCCAATAAAGGCGTCGAGTGCGATCCATTCAACTAATCAACCACTTGGGGACCCCTCCTTCCCAAAGTCATGCGACCAGTCAACCACTCGACCTACTGAAGACCAGGAGTCACTCCGAACAGCAACAGGCAAGCATTCACTATGTAGTCTTTAAGGTCATTTAAGGCACTTAAGGCTGGTGTTACCAGTAACACCCCATCTTTATGTACATTGAACCCTTTGTAACGGGGGATGGCTGGGGTCCTGGCGAACTCTATATAAGCCACCCCCTCCTCTGGCACAAGGGTTCGGACCCCCTGTAACACACACTCATATAATCCAGTCGACCGCCTCCAGGCACCGAGGGCTTTTACCTCCTCCGAGAGGGGCCTAAACTCGTAAACACTTGCGTACAACCTTGTCGTAGCTAGGACCTTGCCTCCTCATTCGTACCCCCTATACTTAGTGTCAATCTTAGTACCACGACAGTGGCCGCTGCCACCTACCAGTGCCGTCCACCCCCATGCCTCCGCCCAGTCCGACCACCAGTCACCACCATGCTCAACTCCTCCTCACCTTATCTCTCATCTTTCATTTTTTCGATGACATTCTCGAGATACCAGTTTTCCGATAAAATTCTTGAGATATCATTAGATTTTACACATGGGATTACTCCTGCATGGGTCAATCACAACAGGTGTTTTGTAAAAAAATGCATATTGATGTTCCGTGCAATGCACGAGCATCTTGCTTGTAATTATATAACGCAAATCACGAGCATGAAGTGACATATTTTTACACAACCATGTTACCATGGCCACGTAAATCATTAGCTAAAGTATAATACCATTATACTTATATCCCGATGCATAAGATTGAGTACATGTCCGAAGAGTAGATTCGCACACATGCACTCTGTCTCTCAGAATCTCACACACACACACCAGTTACGTGACGCCCACTTAAGCAGACACGTATGTTACAATTTGTGCACCCGCGGTTACGCGTGATGGTGCGCATTTATTTAAGCCGGACGGCGAACCCAAACAGTAGCTGCATTCATTCCCCTCCCGCCGCCTCTTCTCTGGTCACCATCGCCCGATAGCCATGGCCCGGCCAAAGGTAACAACATACGTCATACTCCCGCCGGAGCGGCGCTTTAATCTTGAATTTTTAGTGGTCATGCATGCATCTTTTTGTGCTAGCACTCCTATATAAGGGTTGACCGGTCACTTCCCGTGGATGTGCGCGGGCGGTGGAAGAAGAAGGAGAAGGGAAACAGGCTGTGGAGTAATGTTTTTTACCACAATTTCTTAGGAAACTGAGTGCAATAATTGAGTAGTTTTGCAAACTGCCAGTACTACACCTGAAACGGTTCAAAACCAATAATCCCTTGCCAGCATGCGTTTCCTACATGAAACGTCCAGCATCGCCCTGGAGAGTCAGTGCCGCATTAATGCCCGGCCAGAGCGGAGGCGACCTCTCACTGGCGCTGGCTTTGAAGCAGCACGACGGCCGAGAGAGCGCCGCTTCCCGGTGCACGCGATTGATCCGCGTCGAGGCTGGCATAGGCCCTGTTTGGATCCATGGGTTAGAGTTAGTTTGAGCTAGTTGGGGCTCAAATAGCCCTAAAGTATCCAAGCATGAGGGTTAAATTGGAGCAAGTTGCACCGAACCCACCAAAAAAAACTATCCCACCCAAGAGGTGCTTACTGGAGATAGTTCTCATTGGGCCCACTAAAAAAATCACTTCTCTCTCTCCATCAAGTGCATTTATTGTCAATCTAACCCTGTCACCCAAACACCTCTTTGGCTATAGTTAGTTCAGGGTTAGTCATGAGTTAGTCTAACCTCTAGCTAAGTTAGAGTATCCAAACAAGAGCAGTATAGGACATGCAAGTTGCTCAAAGCATGCAGTCAAATTCATACGTGAAAGGATTTTTTTATTTTTGAAAACAGAATGTGAAAGGATCTTCGAATGATATAATTTTCAAATTATATAAAATCTTATCAATAGTCAAAGGCATCCTCGAAGAATACATTAGTCCCTATATAAATCTTTTCAATAGTCAAAACCAAGCGTTCTAAACGAGTTCAAAACGAGAAACTGGACCCATTCACGGCATGGCACGCTTGTCTCGTTTGGTCCATCGGTCAAAGCGCTTCCTCTTCTTGGCATAACAATAGAGTACAATACTATTTTTTAGAATGCTCTTGGCATGTCGCTAACATGTGATGAGTTAACCGACCTCAATAGACGGCAAAAACGCCAGCCCGCTGCACTTTGAGATAGACAAGGAGGGAGAAGCAATACAGGCTGCTGGACTACTAGAGATAGGTGTTGCACGGAAGCCAAGAAATATGGTGATAGCGTGGGTTAGCCATGTACTAGTATGATTTAACTACACTGGGTTGCCGTGTTTTGTACTCTTCCAGTCCACTATGGAGATGATTGATTGCTTTTATATCGCTAAATAATATAAAATATTATGAGTGCAGACGCTCCACCACGAGGTTCCTTACTCCTTCTCGGTCGTCGGGAATCTATGTTCTTCCACTCTATTTTTTATGTGAGCTTTGTTCATCCTTTTGCCAACACGCGAGACATCTAGCATCAAGGTGCACATGTCATGCAAGGATCGTTCCATCTATATGTAGAACACGTGGGACTGGAACTACGAGACAGACATGTACCCAGGAGTGGACGTACGAACCTGAGTAATGTAGCGTAGTAAGTGAAGTAGGAAGGCACAAATGGTATGAACATGCTGGCATATAGGCATTTGTCTCTTACTACGTACCACTAAATGTTGTACGTGCAATGCACGGTGATGTTATGGAGTACGTGCCTAAGTACTCTACTACTACTATATTAATTGGAGGCACATATTAGCTTTTATATTTGTTTATGTGTATGCCCTGAGACCTTCCAACTAGACGTGTCTTTCTCTTCGAGTCGCACTTTGTATCGTTCATACCACTAGTACCACTATGTGTGGTCTCCGACCCAGAAGTGGAAGAAGTGGAGACGCTCTACCACGCTGGTTCTTTGTTTTGCGCTGGGCTCTACCGTGCTGTTCATGTCCCACTCCTTTCACTGACATGTGGGACATCCAGCACGTGCCGTGTTTGGCACTCTTCGTCATATGAGTTGAAACGCTACAATTCATCAGAAATAAAAAATAAATATAAATCAGCAGTGATACTATACCACGCGGTTTCCTTGCTCTTCGATATCAAAAAGAATACTTCTGTTCGCCAAAATGTGAGACGTCGACCATCCTGGTCCACTTGCCATGCACGCAGAACTCCAAGGGAGAGTCACCCCGGTCGTCGCGCCGCAGTAATAATGACTAATGAGACGTCAAATCACAGGCCCAACCTTTCCCACTATGAAGTTGCTCAGACGAAGGAACCATCATGACTTCGTTGAATTCCGCTTCTTGATAAAAACTACTGTACCAGCAGTACTGCTAGCTACAGTAGTTACTCCAACAGAGGCCGCCTTTTGTTCATAGGATAGGAATTCTATAGGAATATGAAAATCATAGGAAGTGAGATGACATGAATCTCAATTCCTATAGAGAAAGAGATGCCATTTGATGCATAGGATAGGAATTTTTTCCACTGAGTCTAGGCTAATGTACTGGTAATTTCCTCTAAAAACTACAATAGTAACTAGTAGTACTGGTACATGCTTGTACTCAGACACAGACACACACACTAACTACTAGTACTACTACTTCTCACATGCTAGCCAGACGCCATCGTTCTCCTTCCTGGTTTTGTCGGCGACACCCCACCGTGCTTGGATCTCCGCCGACCTCTCCACAGCAGCGCATGCGTCCTCTTCTTTCTTGCGGCGGCGGGCCTCTCTTTTCTTGAGTGCTTTCTAACTTTTCCGCTCCCTCTGTGCGGCTTTGGCCGGCTCTTGCTCTACTCCCCATTCGGCCTTGGCAGCTTCAAATTCCTCCCACATAGGTGTGAGGTCGCGAGCCGCGATGAACTCGGCACGGCGGGATGCCATCGCTTCCCTACCATTTTGTGTGCGGTTGTGGGCGGCGAGGAACTCAGCATGGCGGGATGCCATCGCTTACTTACCGGTTAGTGTGCAGTGCGGTGGCATGAACAACGCTTGGTGAGAGCTCTGGGTGGAGTGGTCGGACAACCGTATAGTGCATTGGTTTGTCAAGAGCTCAAGGACAGAAGACGAAGGAAATTTGGATTCCCCTTCAATCCTGGTCATTTATTACTGAGTAAAATGCATTGGCGGTCATTGAACTTGTCTTGATAGCTCACTTTGATCATTGTATATGTGATATGGTGATTATACGATGACTGGCTCAGTGTATAGCTCCATATTTGTCTGGTTGACCAGTCAAACAGTCCGCATGCGCCTCATAAGCTCGTGTTCTTTATCTATCTATGCGGGCCTACCTATCAGTGGAGAAAGAAATAAAAACCAAAATTATGCGTATGTGGGGAATCAAACCACAAACTCGTCGCTGCAATGCACACTCAGCCAAATGAAAATGAAATACTTTGCATCAGACACTCACGCTCACGCTGTCAAAGCATGGTAATGCATGCACGTCGCCCTCTCAATCAAAGTCCTTCTCATGGCGCAACGCAAATGGCAAGCCCATCACCTACGTGCCCCAGCGGTGCCTGACATTACTGTTTAGACGTTTGATGGAGGCCTACGTGAACGCCGAGCATGTATTCACCTGGCTCAACACCAACGGTCATACTCGGGAGCGCCTTGCTCATGTATATCGTCCATCACAGCGACAATCTATAAAACAGCCTAGCTAGAGAGGGTACTATGGTATGGAGTATGTACTATCGTGAGCGACCGATCTTAGTGCCACTGCACACGAGTGTGTGTTTGATCGATTCGTCCATTATTCGTAAGTTATGCATGGTTGTGTGGTGTCTAATGGTGGCCGTCGAAGGCTAGCTGGCGATCAGAGCGGTTGCATGGATGACTGGTTGTCAATACGTGCCGCATATGCTTCAAAGGCTCGTCATCCATGAGTTCACACTTTACCACCACGCCAACGTCTGACCGCCCTGGCCTACCGAACCCCCTTCCATCGCTAGCGTGCGCTTCCCGCCTGAAACGGTAACCGTCTCTCCAGAACGTCAATGCCACATTCACGGGACTTAACTGCAGGTGCAGTTGGTGTGTCAATGACATGCGGGCCAAATGCCCGTTGGGCCCACATGTCAGTAACCCAATGCACCTGCAGTTAAGTCATTGAAGCAGCGTCCGCATTCACGCCCGACGAACCTACTCCGGCGCCAGCCGTCCATCCGTCTGCCGCGGCTCATTGCCATTTGCCAGCTATATTAACTTGAGCCCCAGCTCCCAGCCATAGCCAAAGACCCACACTCATTCTCCTCCAGTCCATTCCTTCTGTCGGCACCACTCCAACCATGGCCTCCTAGTGCTCCGAAGCTCGCTTGGACATACTGTCGCGGGAGTAGACGAAGGACATTAGCGGCTCTGCTCCGAGCGTGCTCCAAAGATCTCTTCGACATACTATCGCAGGAGCACACGAAGGAGATCGCCAGCACCCCCCCCCCCCCGGCCACCCTCCGCCGCCACGACCACAAAGCCGGCGCGCGTGCACGGGCGCAGCTGGCAGCGAGGAGGAGTAGTACACGGTAGGTCGCCACCGCTCTGGTCCCAGGAAGGCCACAGCTACTCAACTCAGTTGACGCCAAGCTTGGTGGGGTAATCATCGGCGGCCGATTAGCCGCTTGACGGCGTGTGGAGGTGGAAATATTCAAAACCTTGTGCTCCGGAGGAGGAGGTTATCGAGGCGGATGAGGAGGAGGCAAAGGAAATGGCCAACTTTCTCGGCTTCATGGCCGGACATGGTGGTCGGGCGCCGGCGATCGTTTAGATTAGGTTATAGTAGGTTTTAGTACGGTTTGTGCGAAATATGTAATGAATTTTGTCCTGTTTGGAGGAAATGTTTTTGAAATGTAATGAATTTCATCCGGTTAATTTGAAATTTGCTTTGTTTGCATGAATTTCGTCCGGTTAGTCCATATAGTTGTCGAAAGGTATGCGGGCTGCATTGGATGGCATCCATCAGTGTCCTCGGACAAATGTCGGTGTAAATTTGTGGGCCAGCGCTGGAGATGCCCTAACTATCATGCTATAATCGCTAAGAGTGCTCCATTATTTGGTAGGGAACAGTTACCCCTCCATCAAAATCAGATCCGCCGTGTTTTGCACTCCTCACACGTAAGAGTGTAAACTCTTGCTTACATAAAAATGGAGCAAGTGGATGGCACTGTAGCACGTCATATCACTCAAACTAGCCTGCCAAACAAGCGGGAAAGCACCGCCCTCGTCATTTTTTTCTGGATTTCTATCGATCAATCGCACGAAAATGTTACGCTTTGCAAGTTCTAAAGCAAAAGGCGGCACACTTACGACTCGTACGCGTCGCACCCCCGATAGTCCGGCTCGCACGCCGCTCACCAGAGATGACACATGTTGTCTTGGAATTTCACTGACATGTGGGGCTGCAGTTGAATAAACCATCGATAGCCAAAATCTAATCGCTCGGCGGGCATCGGCTGAGAAGAGAGAGACGGGGGAGGGAGAAGAGATCGCCCGCCCGCCACGCACGGACTCCAAGAAATATATGATGATAATGTGAGGTGGGCCATGCGGGTGTCCGGACCGCTTCCAAGCCCGCTTGTGACCAGCCTGGCCCCTCAGACGCCAGCTGCCCGCTGCATGCATGCGTAGCAAGTAGTACCAGTGAGATACTGGGCTATAAGCCCGTTTATGTGGAGGAGAGAGAGGCATTGACAAAGTCAAGGAGTGGGCTCTGCAAGAGCCCGTCTCTACACGTGCTCCTAGGTATAAAAAACTTAATTCTAAAAAAAAGAGGCATAAAAAACAATTGTGTCTAAACAAAGAAAGGTAAAAAACATTTGAGAGGAAATAGATAGAGAGAAAGTGAGAAAAAGGTGTAACCTTATAGCCAACCTTATAGTCAACAATATGGTAGTATTATATGAGGAAGGAGGGGGTGGTGCACATGCCAAGTTCACTGGGCTGCCGTGTATCATGCTCCTCCGTCGTAATAGTGGAGACAATAGCTTTCATCAACAATAAACAATGAATACTCGTTGCTCGTCCTCTATATCGGAAAGAATACTTTCATTCGCCGACATGTGGGACGTCGAC